>NW_027005022.1:57500-143984 GCF_036934945.1 Oncorhynchus masou masou
AACCAGATTCCTTTTTCTCATGCTTCCCTAAGGTATCAACAGCTTTTAGACATAGTTTTGAGCTTTTATTTTGAAGAATGAGCGTGAACGACCACATTGCTTAAGTGGATAGGTGAGTTGTGCACAAAAGAGAAAGGCGGCCATCGTTACTCCCGGTCCTAGTGAAAAGCCAACTGTCCCGGTTGATATATTATCGAATAGATATTTGAAAAACACCCTGAGGATTGATTATAAAAAACGTTTGACATGTTTCTGTGGACATTATGGATATCATTTGGAATTGTTGTCTGCGTGGTCGTGACCACTCATTCCGGTGGATTCCTGGGCATTACGCACCAAACTAACGGAGGTATTTGGATATTAAAAATATCTTTATGGAACAAAAGGAACATTTGTTGTCTTGCTGGGAGTCTCATGAGTGAAAACATCCAAATATCATCAAAGGTAAACAATTAATTTGATTGCTTTTCAGAATTTCGTGACCAAGTTACCTGATGCTAAGTGTACTTATTGTTTTGTCGAGCGATCGATAAACTTACACAAACACTTGTATTGCTTTGGCTGTAAAGCATAATTTCAAAATCTGAGACGACAGGTTTAGTAAAACTTCTTGGGACTCTCAAACCCGGATCCGGGAAAGTAATCATCGCCTCAAACTAATTAGCATAACGCAGCGGACATAAATATCCCTAGAAAATCTTCCTATTCATGAAAATCACAAATGAAATATATTGAGACACAGCTTAGCCTTTTGTTAATCACACTTATCTCAGATTTTCTAAATATGCTTTACAGCCAACGCTAGACAAGCATTTGTGTAAGTTTATCATAGCCTAGCATAGCATTATGCCCTGCTAGCAGCAGGCAACATTTTCACGAAAATAAGAAAAGCAACCAAATTAAATCATTTACCTTTGAAGAACTTCGGATGATTTCACTCAGGAGACTCCCAGTTAAATAGCAAATGTTCCTTTTTTCCATAAATATTATTTTTGTAGGCGAAATAGCTCCCGTTTTTTTTCCCGTTTGGCTGAGAAATCGACCGGAAAATAAGGTCACTACAACACCAAACTTTTTTCCAAATTAGCTCCATAATATCGACAGAAACAATGCAAACGTTGCTTAGAATCAATCCTCAAGGTGTTTTTCACATATCTATTCGATAATATATCCGTAGGGACAATTGGTTTCTCATTAGAAGCCATTGGAATAATGGCTACCTCAGTACTTTACACAAGATTTTCTGCAGGAGCCATCATGTGACCACTTGCTAAAAGTGGTCCCTTACGGCTATTCTTCAACATAAATGCGTATAAAGACGTCACAATGCTGTAGAAAATCTAAGCTCATTCGTAGCCCATTCATAGCCATATAAGGAGTCATTGGCATGCAGCGCTTTCTAAATATGGAGCACTTCCTGATAGGATTTGTATCTGAGTTTCGCCTGTAACATCAGTTATGTTGCACTCACAGACAATATCTTTGCAGTTTTGGAAATGTCAGAGTGTTTTCTATCCAAAGCTGTCAATTATATGCATAGTCAAGCATCTTGTCGTGACAAAATATCCCTTTTAAAATGGAAACGTTTTTAATCCAAAAATGAAATACCGCCCCCAGAGTTCCAAGAGTTAACAAAAGGCTAAACTGTGTTTTGCAATATTGCACTTGTGATTTCATGAATATGAATATTTTCTAGTAATATTATTTGACTGTGGCGCTATACTATTCAGCGGTTACTGATGACAATTATCCCAGATCCGGGATGGGTGGTTCAGAGAGGATAAGATGTTTTCTTATCAGTTTTGAAATCTAATTTTAATGTTTGCGTCAGTTACCTGATGTTGAATAGAGTTCCATGTAGTCATGGCTCTATGTAGTACTGTGTGCCTCCAATAGTCTGTTCTGGACATGGGGACTGAAGAGACCTCTTGTGGCATGTCTTGTGGGGTATGCATGGTTGTCCGAGCTGTCTGCCAGTAGTTTAGGCAGACAGCTCGGTGAATTCAACATGTCAATACCTCTCATAAATAAAGGTAATGATGAAGTTAATCTCTCCTCCACTTTCAGCCAGGAGAGATTGACAAGCATATTATTATATTAGCTCTCTGTGTACATCCAAGGGCCAGCCGTACTGCCCTGTTCTGAGCCAATTGTAATTTTGAGCCAATTGTAATTGTAACTTTGTTACATCTGACCACACGACTGAACAGTAGTCCAGGTGCAACAAAACTAGGGCCTGTAGGACCTGCCTTGTTGATAGTGTTGTTAACTTGTTAAGGCATAGGGGGCAGCATTTTCACTTTTGGATAAATAGCGTGCCCAATTTCAACTTCCTGCTACTCATGCCAGGAATATAAGATATGCATATTATTAGTAGATTTGGATAGAAAGCACTCTGACGTTTCTAAACCTGTTTGAATTATGTCTGTGAGTATAACATAACTTATGTAGCAGGCAAAACCCAGAGGACTAACCGTTCAGAATGATTTTTATTTTGGTCTCTGTCTGTTCCCTGAGTTGTCATTGGCAAGTGATATTTCTTAGGAACCTGTTTTCAGTTCCTTCCGCTTCCACTGGATGTCACCAGTCTTCGGAATTTGGTTGAAGTTATTCATTTGTGCAATGAAGAAGTAGGCCATCTAGGAACTGGGTAACACTGTTGAGAGATGCGCAAGATGTGAAAAGTAGCATGGTTTGTTATCTTCCTGTATTGAACACAGATAGACCCGTCTACAATTTGATCGATTATTAACGTTTAAAAATACCTGAAGTTGTATTACAAAAGTAGTTTGAAATATTTTGGCAAAGTTTAAAGGCAACTTTTGAAATATTTTGTAGTGACGTTGCCTTTTTGGAAGCTGTTTTTTGCTGGATCAAACAGGTCAAATAAATGGACATTTGGATATACAGTGGGGCAAAAAAGTATTTAGTCAGCCACCAATTGTGCAAGGTCTCCCACTTAAAAAGATGAGAGAGGCCTGTAATTTTCATCATAGGTACACTTCAACTATGACAGACAAAATGAGTAAAAAAAAGTCCAGAAAATCACATTGTAGGATTTTTACTGAATTATTTGCAAATTATGGTGGAAAATAAGTCACCTGCGTTTTGTAGCTTCCTGGTTCATTATGGTTCATTATGGTTCTGTCAGCTTCCTGTTTCATTATGGTTCATTATGGTTCTGTCAGCTTCCTGTTTCATTAAGGTTCTGTCAGCTTCCTGTTTCATTATGGTTCTGTCAGCTTCCTGTTTCATTATGGTTCTGTCAGCTTCCTGTTTCATTATGGTTCTGTCAGCTTCCTGTTTCATTATGGTTCTGTCAGCTTCCTGTGTCATTATGGTTCTGTCAGCTTCCTGTTTCATTATGGTTCTGTCAGCTTCCTGTTTCATTATGGTTCATTATGGTTCTGTCAGCTTCCTGTTTCATTATGGTTCTGTCAGCTTCCTGTTTCATTATGGTTCTGTCAGCTCCCTGTTTCATTATGGTTCTGTCAGCTTCCTGTTTCATTATGGTTCTGTCAGCTTCCTGTTTCATTATGGTTCTGTCAGCTTCCTGTTTCATGATGGTTCATTATGGTTCTGTCAGCTTCCTGTTTCATTATGGTTCTGTCAGCTTCCTGTTTCATTATGGTTCATTATGGTTCTGTCAGCTTCCTGTTTCATTATGGTTCTGTCAGCTTCCTGTTTCATTATGGTTCTGTCAGCTTCCTGTTTCATTATGGTTCTGTCAGCTTCCTGTTTCATTATGGTTCTGTCAGCTTCCTGTTTCATTATGGTTCTGTCAGCTTCCTGTTTCATTATGGTTCTGTCAGCTCCCTGTTTCATTATGGTTCATTATGGTTCTGTCAGCTTCCTGTTTCATTATGGTTCATTATGGTTCATTATGGTTCTGTCAGCTTCCTGTTTCATTATGGTTCTGTCAGCTTCCTGTTTCATTATGGTTCATTATGGTTCTGTCAGCTCCCTGTTTCATTATGGTTCATTATGGTTCTGTCAGCTTCCTGTTTCATTATGGTTCATTATGGTTCATTATGGTTCTGTCAGCTTCCTGTTTCATTATGGTTCTGTCAGCTTCCTGTTTCATTATGGTTCATTATGGTTCTGTCAGCTCCCTGTTTCATTATGGTTCATTATGGTTCTCTCAGCTTCCTGTTTCATTATGGTTCATTATGGTTCATTATGGTTCTCTCAGCTTCTTGTTTCATTATGGTTCATTGTGGTTCATTATGGATCTGTCAGCTTACGGGTTCATTATGGATCATTATGGTTTTCTCAGCTTCCTGTTTCATTATGGTTATGTCAGCTTCCTGTTTTATTGTGGTTCTGTCAGCTTCCTGTTTCATTATGCTTCATTGTGGTTCATTATGGTTCTGTCAGCTTACTGTTTCATTATGCTTCATTATGGTTCTGTCAGCGTCCTGTTTCATTATGGTTATGTCAGCTTCCTGTTTCATTATGGTCCTATCAGCTTACGGGTTCATTATGCTTCATTGTGGTTCTGTCAGCTTCCTGTTTCATTGCAGTTCATTGTGGTTCTGTCAGCTTAGAAGTGCTACTGTCTGCATGGCTCACTCTACCCATGTCTCTCAATTAATTTCAATTAAGTTCAAGAGGCTTTCTTGGCGTGGGAAACACATTTTTTACATTTTCAAAGCAAGTGTAGTTGATAACATTCAAAGTGAAATAAACAAAAAAAATGAACAGTAAATATTACACTCATAGAAGTTTCTAAACAATAAAGACATTACAAATATCATTATGTCTATATACAGGGTTATAACGATGTGCAAATAGTACAGAAAGGGAAATAAATAAACATACATTTGGGTTGTATTCACAATGATGTTGGTTCTTCACTGGTTGCCCTTTTCTTGTGACAACAATCTTTCTCTCTTTCCTCTATATATCGCCCTCTATCCTTCTCTCTCTCTCTCCCTCTCTCTCTCCCTCTCTCTATCCCTCTCTCTATCCCTCTCTCTATATAGGTCTATATCCTCTCTCTCTCTCTCTCTCTCTCTCTCTCTCTCTCTCAATTCAATTAAATTCAAGGGGCTTTATTGGCATGGGTAACATGTGTTAACATTGCCAAAGCAAGTAAGGTAAACAATAAAAATTAACAGTAGACATCACACATACAGAATTTTCAAAACAATAAAGACATTACAAATGTCATATTATATATATATAGTGTTTTTACAATGTACAAATGGTAAAGGGCACAAGATAAAATAAATAAGCATAGATATGGGTTGTATTTACAATGGTGCGTGTTCTTCACTGGTTGCCCTTTTCTCGTGGCAACAGGTCACAAATCTTGCTGCTCTGATGGCACACTGTGGAATTTCACCGAGTAGATATGGGAGTTTTTCAAAATTGGATTTGTTTTCGAATTCTTTGTGAATCTGTGTAATCTGAGGGAAATATGTCTCTCTAATATGGTCATACATTGGGCAGGAGGTTAGGAAGTGCAGCTCAGTTTCCACCTCATTTTGTGGGCAGTGAGCACATAGCCTGTCTTCTCTTGAGAGCCATGTCTGCCTACGGCGGCCTTTCTCAATAGCAAGGCTATGCTCGCTGAGTCTGTACATAGTCAAAGCTTTCCTTAATTTTGGGTCAGTCACAGTGGTCAGGTATTCTGCCGCTGTGTACTCTCTGTGTAGGGCCAAATAGCAATCTAGTTTGCTCTGTTTTTTTGTTAATTCTTTCCAATGTGTCAAGTAATTATATTTTTGTTTTCTCATGATTTGGTTGGTCTCTCTCTCTCTCTCTCGTAACGGTCGTCGTATGAAGGAGAAAGAGAGGACCAAGGTGCAGCGTGGTATGTGTCCATATTTATTAAATGAAATAAAAAAATAACAAATAGAAACGACCGAAAAAAGTTCTGGCTGGTGCAAACAGAAAACAGTAAACAATCACCCACGAAACACAATAGAAAACAGGCTCCCTAAATATGTTTCTCAATCAGGGACAACGATTGACAGCTGCCTCTGATTGAGAACCATACCAGGCCAAACATGGAAATAGCTAATCATAGAAAAACTAACATAGACAACCCACCCAACTCACGACCTGACCATACTAAAACAAAGACATAACAAAAGAACTAAGGTCAGAACGTGACATCTCTACATCCCTCTCTATCCCTCTCTCTCTATATCACTCTCTATCTTTCTCTCTCTCTCTATATATATATATATATATATATCCCCCTAAGTGGTTTCACTGTGGAATATTCAGCATTGTCATTGTGTTGTCAGTGACATTACTGTTTGTTTACATCCTCTTGACGTACAGTGGAATGAAAGTGTTGAGTAAGAGCTGTGGCTGTAAACAGAACTGCTTAACCGAGGTAGAGAGAGAGGCAGATGTGGACTTGGACTGCATTTTTACGATGATGCTCCTCCAAGGATCTCCACTCTCATTGAACAGTCCACAACGGAACGAAATATGATTTAATATGACTCAATACAGAGAAGACATGAAAGAGGAAAGAAGAACACAATCTACCTTTGTTTTGCTATGGCCTCAACTACAGACTGTATGGGGAAACTGTTGTAGAGACATGTTACATTCATCCTAGTCAACATCTTTGTGTATGAGTACAGCGAGATCAAAAAATTATCTGAAGAAGTGAATATGAGCAGCATGGCACCCGATTCCCTACATAGTGCACAATATTTAACCAGAGCTGAAACAGGATGTTGTTTGGGAAGCACACTATCATAGGTTAATCTCTACAGGAATGAGTGAGTTATGCAGAGGAAATAATCCTATAGTGTTGTATGGTTCAGGGAAAAAGAGTCGTTTGAATGGAATATAACGCAATAGTACACATCTTGATGTAATATATCAGTAGAGCAGTAATGTCAGTAATGTCAGTAATGTCAGTAATGTCAGTAATACCAGTAATACCAGTAATATCAGTAATATCAGTAGATCAGTAATACCAGTAATACCAGTAATACCAGTAATACCAGTAATATCAGTAGAGCAGTAATATCAGTAATATCAGTAATATCAGTAGAGCAGTAATATCAGTAATATCAGTAATACCAGTAATACCAGTAATATCAGTAATATCAGTAATATCAGTAATATCAGTAATATCAGTAATATCAGTAGAGCAGTAATATCAGTAATATCAGTAATACCAGTAATATCAGTAATATCAGTAATATCAGTAATATCAGTAATATCAGTAGAGCAGTAATATCAGTAATATCAGTAATACCAGTAATACCAGTAATACCAGTAATATCAGTAGAGCAGTAATATCAGTAATATCAGTCATATCAGTAATATCAGTAATATCAGTAATATCAGTAGAGCAGTAATATCAGTAATATCAGTAATATCAGTAATACCAGTAATATCAGTAATACCAGTAATATCAGTAGAGCAGTAATATCAGTAATATCAGTCATATCAGTAATATCAGTAATATCAGTAATATCAGTAGAGCAGTAATATCAGTAATATCAGTAATATCAGTAATATCAGTAGAGCAGTAATATCAGTAATACCAGTAATACCAGTAATATCAGTAGAGCAGTAATATCAGTAATATCAGTCATATCAGTAATATCAGTAATATCAGTAATATCAGTAGAGCAGTAATATCAGTAATATCAGTAATATCAGTAATACCAGTAATATCAGTAATACCAGTAATACCAGTAATATCAGTAATACCAGTAATATCAGTAATACCAGTAATATCAGTAATATCAGTAATATCAGTAATACCAGTAATATCAGTATACCAGTAATATCAGTAGAGCATTAATATCAGTAATACCAGTAATATCAGTAGAGCAGTAATACCAGTAATATCAGTAATAGCAGTAATATCAGTAATATCAGTAATATCAGTAATATCAGTAATATCAGTAGAGCAGTAATATCAGTAATATCAGTAATATCAGTAGAGCAGTAATATCAGTAGTATCAGTCATATCAGTAATATCAGTAATATCAGTAATATCAGTAGAGCAGTAATATCAGTAATACCAGTAATATCAGTAATATCAGTAATATCAGTAATATCAGTAGAGCAGTAATACCAGTAATACCAGTAATATCAGTAATATCAGTAGAGCAGTAATATCAGTAGAGCAGTAATATCAGTAATATCAGTAATATCAGTAATATCAGTAGAGCAGTAATATCAGTAATATCAGTAATATCAGTAATATCAGTAATATCAGTAATACCAGTAATATCAGTAATATCAGTAGAGCAGTAATATCAGTAATAGCAGTAATATCAGTAATATCAGTAATACCAGTAATACCAGTAATACCAGTAATACCAGTAATATCAGTAGAGCAGTAATATCAGTAATATCAGTAATATCAGTAATAGCAGTAATAGCAGTAATACCAGTAATACCAGTAATATCAGTAGAGCAGTAATATCAGTAATATCAGTAATATCAGTAATACCAGTAATACCAGTAATATCAGTAGAGCAGTAATATAAGTAATATCAGTAATATCAGTAATACCAGTAATATCAGTAGAGCAGTAATATCAGTAATATCAGTAATAGCAGTAATAGCAGTAATATCAGTAATAGCAGTAATACCAGTAATACCAGTAATATCAGTAGAGCAGTAATATCAGTAATATCAGTAATATCAGTAATACCAGTAATATCAGTAATACCAGTAATATCAGTAGAGCAGTAATATCAGTAATATCAGTAATATCAGTAATATCAGTAATAGCAGTAATAGCAGTAATAGCAGTAATACCAGTAATACCAGTAATATCAGTAGAGCAGTAATATCAGTAATATCAGTAATATCAGTAATATCAGTAATAGCAGTAATATCAGTAATAGCAGTAATACCAGTAATACCAGTAATACCAGTAATACCAGTAATATCAGTAGAGCAGTAATATCAGTAATATCAGTAATATCAGTAATACCAGTAATATCAGTAGAGCAGTAATATCAGTAATACCAGTAATATCAGTAATATCAGTAATATCAGTAATATCAGTAATACCAGTAATACCAGTAATATCAGTAATACCAGTAATATCAGTAATACCAGTAATATCAGTAATATCAGTAATATCAGTAATACCAGTAATATCAGTATACCAGTAATATCAGTAGAGCATTAATATCAGTAATACCAGTAATATCAGTAATACCAGTAATACCAGTAATATCAGTAATACCAGTAATATCAGTAATATCAGTAACAGCAGTAATATCAGTAATAGCAGTAATACCAGTAATATCAGTAATACCAGTAATACCAGTAATATCAGTAATATCAGTAATATCAGTAATATAAGTAATATCAGTAATATCAGTAGAGCAGTAATATCAGTAGAGCAGTAATATCAGTAATATCAGTAATATCAGTAGAGCAGTAATATCAGTAATATCAGTAATATCAGTAATAGCAGTAATAGCAGTAATATCAGTAGAGCAGTAATATCAGTAATACCAGTTATATCAGTAATACCAGTAATACCAGTAATACCAGTAATATCAGTAATATCAGTAATATCAGTAGAGCAGTAATATCAGTAATATCAGTAGAGCAGTAATATCAGTAATATCAGTAATATCAGTAGAGCAGTAATATCAGTAATATCAGTAATACCAGTAATATCAGTAATATCAGTAGAGCATTAATATCAGTAATATCAGTAATATCAGTAATACCAGTAATATCAGTAATATCAGTAATATCAGTAGAGCAGTAATATCAGTAATATCAGTAGAGCAGAAATACCAGTAATATCAGTAGAGCAGTAATATCAGTAATACCAGTAATATCAGTAATATCAGTAGAGCAGTAATATCAGTAATACCAGTAATATCAGTAATATCAGTAATATCAGTAATATCAGTAATATCAGTAATATCAGTAATACCAGTAATATCAGTAATAGCAGTAATATCAGTAATATCAGTAGAGCAGTAATATCAGTAATATCAGTAATACCAGTAATATCAGTAATATCAGTAGAGCAGTAATATCAGTAATATCAGTAATATCAGTAATACCAGTAATATCAGTAATATCAGTAATAGCAGTAATATCAGTAATATCAGTAATAGCAGTAATATCGGTAATATCAGTAATATCAGTAGAGCAGTAATATCAGTAATATCAGTACTATCAGTAATATCAGTAGAGCAGTAATATCAGTAATATCAGTAGAGCAGTAATATCAGTAATATCAGTAGAGCAGTAATATCAGTAATATCAGTAATACCAGTAATATCAGTAATATCAGTAGAGCAGTAATATCAGTAATATCAGTAATATCAGTAATACCAGTAATATCAGTAATATCAGTAATAGCAGTAATATCAGTAATATCAGTAATAGCAGTAATATCAGTAATACCAGTAATACCAGTAATACCAGTAATATCAGTAATATCAGTAATACCAGTAATACCAGTAATATCAGTAGAGCAGTAATATCAGTAATATCAGTAATACCAGTAATATCAGTAATATCAGTAATATCAGTAATACCAGTAATATCAGTAATATCAGTAATATCAGTAATACCAGTAATATCAGTAATACCAGTAATACCAGTCATATCAGTAATATCAGTAATATCAGTAATACCAGTAATACGAGTAATACCAGTAATATCAGTAATATCAGTAGAGCAGTAATATAAGTAATATCAGTAATATCAGTAGAGCAGTAATATCAGTAATACCAGTAATATCAGTAGAACAGTAATATCAGTAATATCAGTAATATCAGTAATACCAGTAATATCAGTAATATCAGTAGAGCAGTAATATCAGTAATATCAGTAATATCAGTAATACCAGTAATATCAGTAATATCAGTAATATCAGTAGAGCAGTAATATCAGTAATATCAGTAATATCAGTAGAGCAGTAATACCAGTAATATCAGTAGAGCAGTAATATCAGTAATATCAGTAATATCAGTAAAATCAGTAATATCAGTAATACCAGTAATATCAGTAATATCAGTAATATCAGTAGAGCAGTAATATCAGTAATATCAGTAATATCAGTAATACCAGTAATATCAGTAATATCAGTAATATCAGTAGAGCAGTAATATCAGTAATATCAGTAATATCAGTAGAGCAGTAATACCAGTAATATCAGTAGAGCAGTAATATCAGTAATATCAGTAAAATCAGTGATATCAGTAATACCAGTAATATCAGTAATATCAGTAATATCAGTAGATCAGTAATATCAGTAATACCAGTAATATCAGTAATACCAGTAATATCAGTAATATCAGTAGAGCAGTAATATCAGTAATATCAGTAATATCAGTAGAGCAGTAATACCAGTAATATCAGTAGAGCAGTAATATCAGTAATATCAGTAATATCAGTAAAATCAGTAATATCAGTAATACCAGTAATATCAGTAATATCAGTAATATCAGTAGAGCAGTAATATCAGTAATATCAGTAATATCAGTAATACCAGTAATATCAGTAATATCAGTAGAGCAGTAATATCAGTAATATCAGTAATATCAGTAGAGCAGTAATACCAGTAATGTCAGTAGAGCAGTAATATCAGTAATATCAGTGATATCAGTAATACCAGTAATATCAGTAATATCAGTAATATCAGTAGATCAGTAATATCAGTAATACCAGTAATATCAGTAATACCAGTAATATCAGTAATACCAGTAATACCAGTAATATCAGTAATATCAGTAGAGCAGTAATATCAGTAATATCAGTAATATAAGTAATATCAGTAATACCAGTAATATCAGTAATTTCAGTAATATCAGTAGATCAGTAATATCAGTAATACCAGTAATATCAGTAATACCAGTAATATCAGTAATACCAGTAATACCAGTAATATCAGTAATATCAGTAGAGCAGTAATATCAGTAATATCAGTAATATAAGTAATATCAGTAATACCAGCAATATCAGTAATTTCAGTAATATCAGTAGATCAGTAATATCAGTAATACCAGTAATATCAGTAATACCAGTAATACCAGTAATATCAGTAATATCAGTAATATCAGTAGAGCAGTAATATCAGTAATATCAGTAATATCAGTAGAGCAGTAATATCAGTAATATCAGTAATATCAGTAATACCAGTAATACCAGTAATATCAGTAGAGCAGTAATATCAGTAATATCAGTAATATCAGTAATATCAGTAATACCAGTAATACCAGTAATATCAGTAATATCAGTAATATCAGTAATACAAGTAATATCAGTAATATCAGTAATATCAGTAATATCAGTAATACCAGTAATATCAGTAATACCAGTAATATCAGTAATATCAGTAATATCATTAATATCAGTAATATCAGTAATATCAGTAGAGCAGTAATATCAGTAATATCAGTAATATCAGTAGAGCAGTAATATCAGTAATATCAGTAGAGCAGTAATATCAGTAATATCAGTAATACCAGTAATATCAGTAATATCAGTAATATCAGTAATATCAGTAATATCATTAATAGCAGTAGAGCAGTAATATCAGTAATACCAGTAATATCAGTAATACCAGTAATATCAGTAATACCAGTAATATCAGTAAGAGCAGTAATATCAGTAATATCAGTAATATCAGTAATATCAGTAATACCAGTAATATCAGTAATACCAGTAATATCAGTAATATCAGTAATATCAGTAATACCAGTAATACCAGTAATATCAGTAGAGCAGTAATATAAGTAATATCAGTAATATCAGTAATATCAGTAATATCAGTAGAGCAGTAATATAAGTAATATCAGTAGAGCAGTAATATCAGTAATATCAGTAATATCAGTAGAGCAGTAATATCAGTAATACCAGTAATATCAGTAGAGCAGTAATATCAGTAATATCAGTAATATCAGTAATACCAGTAATATCAGTAATACCAGTAATACCAGTAATACCAGTAATATCAGTAATATCAGTAATAGCAGTAATATCAGTAATACCAGTAATATCAGTAATACCAGTAATACCAGTAATATCAGTAATATCAGTAATATCAGTAATACCAGTAATATCAGTAATACCAGTAATACCAGTCATATCAGTAATATCAGTAATATCAGTAATAACAGTAATACGAGTAATACCAGTAATATCAGTAATATCAGTAGAGCAGTAATATAAGTAATATCAGTAATATCAGTAGAGCAGTAATATCAGTAATACCAGTAATATCAGTAATATCAGTAGAGCAGTAATACCAGTAATATCAGTAATATCAGTAATATCAGTAGAGCAGTAATATCAGTAATATCAGTAATATCAGTAGAGCAGTAATACCAGTAATATCAGTAGAGCAGTAATATCAGTAATACCAGTAATATCAGTAATATCAGTAGAGCAGTAATATCAGTAATATCAGTAATATCAGTAATACCAGTAATATAAGTAATATCAGTAATATCAGTAGAGCAGTAATATCAGTAATATCAGTAATATCAGTAGAGCAGTAATACCAGTAATATCAGTAGAGCAGTAATATCAGTAATATCAGTAATATCAGTAAAATCAGTAATATCAGTAATATCAGTAATATCAGTAATATCAGTAATATCAGTAGAGCAGTAATATCAGTAATATCAGTAATACCAGTAATATCAGTAATATCAGTAATATCAGTAGAGCAGTAATATCAGTAATATCAGTAATATCAGTAATACCAGTAATATCAGTAATATCAGTAGAGCAGTAATATCAGTAATATCAGTAATATCAGTAGAGCAGTAATACCAGTAATATCAGTAGAGCAGTAATATCAGTAATATCAGTAATATCAGTAATACCAGTAATACCAGTAATACCAGTAATATCAGTAGAGCAGTAATATCAGTAATATCAGTAATATCAGTAATACCAGTAATACCAGTAATACCAGTAATATCAGTAGAGCAGTAATATCAGTAATATCAGTAATATCAGTAATACCAGTAATATCAGTAATATCAGTAATATCAGTAATACCAGTAATATCAGTAATACCAGTAATACCAGTAATACCAGTAATATCAGTAGAGCAGTAATATCAGTAATATCAGTAATATCAGTAATACAAGTAATATCAGTAATATCAGTAATACCAGTAATACCAGTAATATCAGTAATATCAGTAATATCAGTAATATCAGTAGAGCAGTAATATCAGTAATATCAGTAATATCAGTAATATCAGTAATATCAGTAATATCAGTAATACCAGTAATATCAGTAATATCAGTAATATCAGTAGAGCAGTAATATCAGTAATATCAGTAATATCAGTAATAGCAGTAATATCAATAATACCAGTAATACCAGTAATACCAGTAATATCAGTAGAGCAGTAATATCAGTAATATCAGTAATACCAGTAATACCAGTAATACCAGTAATATCAGTAGAGCAGTAATATCAGTAATATCAGTAATATCAGTAATACCAGTAATATCAGTAATATCAGTAATATCAGTAATACCAGTAATATCAGTAATATCAGTAATATCAGTAATACCAGTAATATCAGTAGAGCAGTAATATAAGTAATATCAGTAATATCAGTAATACCAGTAATATCAGTAATACCAGTAATATCAGTAATATCAGTAATATCAGTAATATCAGTAGAGCAGTAATATCAGTAATATCAGTAATATCAGTAGAGCAGTAATATCAGTAATATCAGTAATATCAGTAGAGCAGTAATATCAGTAATATCAGTAATACCAGTAATATCAGTAATATCAGTAATATCAGTAATATCAGTAATATCATTAATAGCAGTAGAGCAGTAATATCAGTAATACCAGTAATATCAGTAATACCAGTAATATCAGTAATACCAGTAATATCAGTAATATCAGTAATACCAGTAGAGCAGTAATATCAGTAATATCAGTAATATCAGTAATACCAGTAATATCAGTAATATCAGTAATATCAGTAATACCAGTAATATAAGTAATATCAGTAATACCAGTAATATCAGTAATATCAGTAGAGCAGTAATATCAGTAATATCAGTAATATCAGTAATATCAGTAATACCAGTAATATCAGTAATATCAGTAATACCAGTAATACCAGTAATATAAGTAATATCAGTAATATCAGTAATATCAGTAAGAGCAGTAATACCAGTAATATCAGTAATATCAGTAGAGCAGTAATATCAGTAATATCAGTAATATCAGTAATACCAGTAATATCAGTAATATCAGTAATATCAGTAATATCAGTAGAGCAGTAATATCAGTAATATCAGTAATATCAGTAATATCAGTAATACCAGTAATATCAGTAATACCAGTAATATCAGTAATATCAGTAATATCAGTAATACCAGTAATATAAGTAATATCAGTAATATCAGTAATATCAGTAGAGCAGTAATACCAGTAATATCAGTAGAGCAGTAATATCAGTAATATCAGTAATATCAGTAGAGCAGTAATATCAGTAATATCAGTAATATCCATAATATCAGTAATACCAGTAATATCAGTAGAGCAGTAATATAAGTAATATCAGTAATATCAGTAATATCAGTAATATCAGTAGAGCAGTAATATAAGTAATATCAGTAGAGCAGTAATATCAGTAATATCAGTAATATCAGTAGAGCAGTAATATCAGTAATACCAGTAATATCAGTAGAGCAGTAATATCAGTAATATCAGTAATATCAGTAATACCAGTAATATCAGTAATATCAGTAATATCAGTAATATCAGTAGAGCAGTAATATAAGTAATATCAGTAATATCAGTAATATCAGTAATATCAGTAATATCAGTAATATAAGTAATATCAGTAATATCAGTAATACCAGTAATATCAGTAATACCAGTAATATCAGTAATATCAGTAATATCAGTAATACCAGTAATATCAGTAATATCAGTAATATCAGTAGAGCAGTAATATCAGTAATATCAGTAGAGCAGTAATATCAGTAATATCAGTAATATCAGTAATACCAGTAATATCAGTAATATCAGTAATATCATTAATAGCAGTAATATCAGTAATACCAGTAATACCAGTAATACCAGTAATATCAGTAATATCAGTAGAGCAGTAATATCAGTAATATCAGTAATATCAGTAGAGCAGTAATATCAGTAATAGCAGTAATAGCAGTAATATCAGTAATATCAGTAATATCAGTAATACCAGTAATACCAGTAATATCAGTAGAGCAGTAATATCAGTAATACCAGTAATAGCAGTAATATCAGTAGAGCAGTAATATAAGTAATATCAGTAATATCAGTAATATCAGTAGAGCAGTAATATCAGTAATATCAGTAATATCAGTAATACCAGTAATATCAGTAATACCAGTAATATCAGTAATATCAGTAATACCAGTAATACCAGTAGAGCAGTAATATAAGTAATATCAGTAATATCAGTAATATCAGTAGAGCAGTAATATCAGTAATATCAGTAATATCAGTAATATCAGTAATATCTGTAATATCAGTAATATCAGTAATACCAGTAATATCAGTAGAGCAGTAATATAAGTAATATCAGTAATATCAGTAATATCAGTAATATCAGTAGAGCAGTAATATCAGTAATATCAGTAATATCAGTAGAGCAGTAATATCAGTAATATCAGTAATATCAGTAATATCAGTAGAGCAGTAATATCAGTAATACCAGTAATATCAGTAGAGCAGTAATATCAGTAATATCAGTAATATCAGAAATATCAGTAATACCAGTAATATCAGTAATACCAGTAATATCAGTAGAGCAGTAATATCAGTAATACCAGTAATATCAGTAATATCAGTAATATCAGTAGAGTAGTAATATCATTAATACCAGTAATACCAGTAATACCAGTAATATCAGTAGAGCAGTAATATAAGTAATATCAGTAATATCAGTAATATCAGTAGAGCAGTAATATCAGTAATATCAGTAATACCAGTAATATCAGTAATACCAGTAATATCAGTAATATCAGTAATACCAGTAATATCAGTAGAGCAGTAATATAAGTAATATCAGTAATATCAGTAATATCAGTAGAGCAGTAATATCAGTAATATCAGTAATATCAGTAATATCAGTAATATCTGTAATATCAGTAATATCAGTAATATCAGTAATACCAGTAATATCAGTAGAGCAGTAATACCAGTAATATCAGTAGAGCAGTAATATCAGTAATATCAGTAATATCAGTAATATCAGTAGAGCAGTAATATCAGTAATATTAGTAATATCAGTAGAGCAGTAATATCAGTAATATCAGTAATATCAGAAATATCAGTAATACCAGTAATATCAGTAATACCAGTAATATCAGTAGAGCAGTAATATCAGTAGAGCAGTAATATCAGTAATATCAGTAATACCAGTAATATCAGTAATATCAGTAATACCAGTAGAGCAGTAATATCAGTAATTCCAGTAATATCAGTAATATCAGTAGAGCAGTAATATCAGTAATTCCAGTAATACCAGTAATATCAGTAGAGCAGTAATATCAGTAATACCAGTAATACCAGTAATATCAGTAGAGCAGTAATATAAGTAATATCAGTAATATCAGTAATATCAGTAGAGCAGTAATATCAGTAATATCAGTAATATCAGTACTATCTGTAATATCAGTAATATCAGTAATACCAGTAATATCAGTAATATCAGTAATATCAGCAATATCAGTAATATCAGAAATATCAGTAATATCAGTAATATAAGTAATATCAGTAATATCAGTAATATCAGCAATATCAGTAATATCAGAAATATCAGTAATATCAGTAATATAAGTAATATCAGTAATATCAGTAATATCAGTAGAGCAGTAATATCAGTAATATCAGTAATATCAGAAATATCAGTAATACCAGTAATATAAGTAATACCAGTAATATCAGTAGAGCAGTAATATCAGTAATATCAGTAATATCAGAAATATCAGTAATACCAGTAATATAAGTAATACCAGTAATATCAGTAGAGCAGTAATATCAGTAATACCAGTAATATAAGTAATATCAGTAATATCAGTAGAGCAGTAATATAAGTAATATCAGTAATATCAGTAATATCAGTAGAGCAGTAATATCAGTAATATCAGTAGAGCAGTAATATCAGTAATATCAGTAATACCAGTAATATCAGCAATATCAGTAATATCAGAAATATCAGTAATATCAGTAATATCAGTAATATCAGTAGAGCAGTAATATCAGTAATATCAGTAATATCAGAAATATCAGTAATACCAGTAATATAAGTAATACCAGTAATATCAGTAGAGCAGTAATATCAGTAATACCAGTAATATAAGTAATATCAGTAATATCAGTAGAGCAGTAATATAAGTAATATCAGTAATATCAGTAATATCAGTAGAGCAGTAATATAAGTAATATCAGTAATATCAGTAATATCAGTAATATCAGTAATATCAGTAGAGCAGTAATATCAGTAATATCAGTAGAGCAGTAATATCAGTAATATCAGTAATATCAGTAATATCAGTAATACCAGTAATACCAGTAATATCAGTAATATCAGTAATATCAGTAGAGCAGTAATATCAGTAATATCATTAATAGCAGTAGAGCAGTAATATCAGTAATATCATTAATAGCAGTAGAGCAGTAATATCAGTAATATCAGTAATATCAGTAATACCAGTAATAGCAGTAATATCAGTAATATCAGTAATATCAGTAATACCAGTAATATCAGTAATATCAGTAATATCAGTAGAGCAGTAATATCAGTAGAGCAGTAATATAAGTAATATAAGTAATATCAGTAATATCAGTAATATCAGTAGAGCAGTAATATCAGTAATACCAGTAATACCAGTAATACCAGTAGAGCAGTAATATCAGTAATATCAGTAGAGCAGTAATATCAGTAATAGCAGTAATATCAGTAATATAAGTAATATCAGTAATATCAGTAATACCAGTAATATCAGTAATACCAGTAATATCAGTAATATCAGTAATATCAGTAATATCAGTAGAGCAGTAATATCAGTAGAGCAGTAATATCAGTAGAGCAGTAATATCACTAATACCAGTAATATCAGTAATATCAGTAATATCAGTAGAGCAGTAATATCAGTAATATCAGTAATATCAGTAGAGCAGTAATATCAGTAATATCAGTAATATCAGTAATATCAGTAATATCAGTAGAGCAGTAATATCAGTAATATCAGTAGAGCAGTAATATCAGTAATATCAGTAATTTCAGTAATATCAGTAATATCAGTAGAGCAGTAATATCAGTAATATCAGTAGAGCAGTAATATCAGTAATATCAGTAATACCAGTAATACCAGTAATATCAGTAATATCAGTAGAGCAGTAGAGCAGTAATATCAGTAATATCAGTAATATCAGTAATATCAGTAATAGCAGTAATATCAGTAATATCAGTAATACCAGTAATATCAGTAATATCAGTAATATCAGTAATATCAGTAGAGCAGTAATATCAGTACTATCAGTAATATCAGTAATATCAGTAATATCAGTAGAGCAGTAATATCAGTAATATCAGTAATACCAGTAATACCAGTAATATCAGTAATATCAGTAGAGCAGTAGAGCAGTAATATCAGTAATATCAGTAATATCAGTAATAGCAGTAATATCAGTAATATCAGTAATATCAGTAATATCAGTAATATCAGTAATATCAGTAGAGCAGTAATATCAGTAATATCAGTAATATCAGTAATATCAGTAGAGCAGTAATACCAGTAATATCAGTAATTTCAGTAATATCAGTAATATCAGTAGAGCAGTAATATCAGTAATATCAGTAGAGCAGTAATATCAGTAATATCAGTAGAGCAGTAATATCAGTAATATCAGTAATACCAGTAATACCAGTAATATCAGTAATATCAGTAGAGCAGTAGAGCAGTAATATCAGTAATATCAGTAATATCAGTAATATCAGTAATAGCAGTAATATCAGTAATATCAGTAATATCAGTAATACCAGTAATATCAGTAATATCAGTAATATCAGTAATATCAGTAATATCAGTAGAGCAGTAATATCAGTAATATCAGTAATATCAGTAATATCAGTAATATCAGTAGAGCAGTAATATCAGTAATATCAGTAATACCAGTAATACCAGTAATATCAGTAATATCAGTAGAGCAGTAGAGCAGTAATATCAGTAATATCAGTAATATCAGTAATATCAGTAATAGCAGTAATATCAGTAATATCAGTAATATCAGTAATACCAGTAATATCAGTAATATCAGTAATATCAGTAATATCAGTAGAGCAGTAATATCAGTAATATCAGTAATATCAGTAATATCAGTAATATCAGTAATAGCAGTAATATCAGTAATATCAGTAATACCAGTAATATCAGTAATATCAGTAATATCAGTAGAGCAGTAATATCAGTAATACCAGTAATATCAGTAATATCAGTAATACCAGTAATATCAGTAATATCAGTAATACCAGTAATATCAGTAATATCAGTAATATCAGTAATATCAGTAATACCAGTAATACCAGTAATATCAGTAATAGCAGTAATAGCAGTAATATCAGTAATATCAGTAATACCAGTAATATCAGTAGAGCAGTAATATCAATAATACCAGTAATATCAGTAATATCAGTAATACCAGTAATATCAGTAATATCAGTAATACCAGTAATATCAGTAATAGCAGTAATAGCAGTAATATCAGTAATATCAGTAATACCAGTAATACCAGTAATACCAGTAATATCAGTAATATCAGTAATACCAGTAATATCAGTAATATCAGTAATACCAGTAATATCAGTAATACCAGTAATATCAGTAATATCAGTAATACCAGTAATATCAGTAGAGCAGTAATATAATTAATATCAGTAATATCAGTAATACCAGTAATATCAGTAGAGCTGTAATATCAGTAATATCAGTAATACCAGTAATATCAGTAATATCAGTAATATCAGTAATACCAGTAATATCAGTAATATCAGTAATACCAGTAATATCAGTAATACCAGTAATATCAGTAGAGCAGTAATACCAGTAATACCAGTAATACCAGTAATATCAGTAATATCAGTAGAGCAGTAATATCAGTAATATCAGTAATATCAGTAATATCAGTAGAGCAGTAATATCAGTAATATCAGTAATATCAGTAATATCAGTAATATCAGTAATACCAGTAATACCAGTAATACCAGTAATATCAGTAATATCAGTAATATCAGTAATACCAGTAATATCAGTAATATCAGTAATACCAGTAATATCAGTAGAGCAGTAATACCAGTAATACCAGTAATACCAGTAATATCAGTAATATCAGTAATATCAGTAATATCAGTAATATCAGTAGAGCAGTAATATCAGTAATATCAGTAATATCAGTAATATCAGTAGAGCAGTAATATCAGTAATATCAGTAATATCAGTAATATCAGTAGAGCAGTAATATCAGTAATATCAGTAATATCAGTAATACCAGTAATATCAGTAGAGCTGTAATATCAGTAATATCAGTAATACCAGTAATATCAGTAATATCAGTAATACCAGTAATATCAGTAGAGCAGTAATATCAGTAATATCAGTAATACCAGTAATATCAGTAGAGCAGTAATATCAGTAATATCAGTAATATCAGTAATATCAGTAGAGCAGTAATATCAGTAATATCAGTAATATCAGTAATATCAGTAATATCAGTAATACCAGTAATATCAGTAATACCAGTAATATCAGTAATATCAGTAATACCAGTAATATCAGTAGAGCAGTAATATAATTAATATCAGTAATATCAGTAATACCAGTAATATCAGTAGAGCAGTAATACCAGTAATATCAGTAATATCAGTAATATCAGTAATATCAGTAATAGCAGTAATATCAGTAATATCAGTAATACCAGTAATATCAGTAATATCAGTAATATCAGTAATATCAGTAGAGCAGTAATATCAGTAATATCAGTAATATCAGTAATATCAGTAATATCAGTAGAGCAGTAATATCAGTAATATCAGTAATACCAGTAATACCAGTAATATCAGTAATATCAGTAGAGCAGTAGAGCAGTAATATCAGTAATATCAGTAATATCAGTAATATCAGTAATATCAGTAATAGCAGTGATATCAGTAATATCAGTAATATCAGTAATACCAGTAATATCAGTAATATCAGTAATATCAGTAATATCAGTAGAGCAGTAATATCAGTAATATCAGTAATATCAGTAATATCAGTAATAGCAGTAATATCAGTAATATCAGTAATACCAGTAATATCAGTAATATCAGTAATATCAGTAGAGCAGTAATATCAGTAATACCAGTAATATCAGTAATATCAGTAATACCAGTAATATCAGTAATATCAGTAATACCAGTAATATCAGTAATATCAGTAATATCAGTAATATCAGTAATACCAGTAATACCAGTAATATCAGTAATAGCAGTAATAGCAGTAATATCAGTAATACCAGTAATATCAGTAGAGCAGTAATATCAATAATACCAGTAATATCAGTAATATCAGTAATACCAGTAATATCAGTAATATCAGTAATACCAGTAATATCAGTAATAGCAGTAATAGCAGTAATATCAGTAATATCAGTAATACCAGTAATACCAGTAATACCAGTAATATCAGTAATATCAGTAATACCAGTAATATCAGTAATATCAGTAATACCAGTAATATCAGTAATACCAGTAATATCAGTAATATCAGTAATACCAGTAATATCAGTAGAGCAGTAATATAATTAATATCAGTAATATCAGTAATACCAGTAATATCAGTAGAGCTGTAATATCAGTAATATCAGTAATACCAGTAATATCAGTAATATCAGTAATATCAGTAATACCAGTAATATCAGTAATATCAGTAATACCAGTAATATCAGTAATACCAGTAATATCAGTAGAGCAGTAATACCAGTAATACCAGTAATACCAGTAATATCAGTAATATCAGTAATATCAGTAATATCAGTAATATCAGTAGAGCAGTAATATCAGTAATATCAGTAATATCAGTAATATCAGTAGAGCAGTAATATCAGTAATATCAGTAATATCAGTAATATCAGTAATATCAGTAATACCAGTAATACCAGTAATATCAGTAATACCAGTAATATCAGTAATATCAGTAATATCAGTAATATCAGTAATATCAGTAATACCAGTAATATCAGTAATATCAGTAATACCAGTAATATCAGTAGAGCAGTAATACCAGTAATACCAGTAATACCAGTAATATCAGTAATATCAGTAATATCAGTAATATCAGTAGAGCAGTAATATCAGTAATATCAGTAATATCAGTAGAGCAGTAATATCAGTAATATCAGTAATATCAGTAATATCAGTAGAGCAGTAATATCAGTAATATCAGTAATATCAGTAATACCAGTAATATCAGTAGAGCTGTAATATCAGTAATATCAGTAATACCAGTAATATCAGTAATATCAGTAATACCAGTAATATCAGTAGAGCAGTAATATCAGTAATATCAGTAATACCAGTAATATCAGTAGAGCAGTAATATCAGTAATATCAGTAATATCAGTAATATCAGTAGAGCAGTAATATCAGTAATATCAGTAATATCAGTAATATCAGTAATACCAGTAATATCAGTAATACCAGTAATATCAGTAATATCAGTAATACCAGTAATATCAGTAGAGCAGTAATATAATTAATATCAGTAATATCAGTAATACCAGTAATATCAGTAGAGCAGTAATACCAGTAATATCAGTAATACCAGTAATACCAGTAATATCAGTAATATCAGTAATACCAGTAATATCAGTAATAACAGTAATATCAGTAATATCAGTAATATCAGTAATATCAGTAATATCAGTAATACCAGTAATATCAGTAATACCAGTAATATCAGTAATACCAGTAATACCAGTAATATCAGTAGAGCAGTAATATCAGTAATACCAGTAATATCAGTAATACCAGTAATATCAGTAATACCAGTAATATCAGTAATATCAGTAATATCAGTAGAGCAGTAATATCAGTAATATCAGTAGAGCAGTAATATCAGTAATATCAGTAATACCAGTAGAGCAGTAATATCAGTAATACCAGTAATACCAGTAATATCAGTAATACCAGTAATAGCAGTAATATCAGTAATATCAGTAGAGCAGTAATATCAGTAATATCAGTAGAGCAGTAATATCAGTAATATCAGTAATACCAGTAGAGCAGTAATATCAGTAATACCAGTAATACCAGTAATATCAGTAATACCAGTAATATCAGTAATATCAGTAATACCAGTAATATCAGTAATACCAGTAATATCAGTAATACCAGTAATACCAGTAGAGCAGTAATATCAGTAATACCAGTAATACCAGTAATATCAGTAATATCAGTAATATCAGTAGAGCAGTAATATCAGTAATATCAGTAATATCAGTAATACCAGTAATATCAGTAATATCAGTAATATCAGTAATATCAGTAATATCAGTAATACCAGTAATACCAGTAATATCAGTAATATCAGTAATATCATTAATAGCAGTAGAGCAGTAATATCAGTAATATCAGTAATACCAGTAATACCAGTAATATCAGTAATACCAGTAATATCAGTAATATCAGTAATATCAGTAATATCATTAATAGCAGTAGAGCAGTAATATCAGTGTTCCTGACTGTCTCTGTTATCTGTATGTATTAATGATTAGTCTTCTGTCTCTGTTATCTGTATGTAGTATGGATTAGCCTTCTGTGCCTGACTGTCTCTGTTACCTCATTGCTTCTGTAGTACACTAGATGGTCAGAGCTTAGTGTGTGTGTGTGTGTGTGTGTGTGTGTGTGTGAGAGAGAGAGAGAGAGAGAGAGAGTACTGAGCAGGGTAATACCTCCACATGTTGAGTGAAAACAAACATGCTGGTGGATGAAGCACTGGTGTTGACTTTTGGCTCAATATATCCCCATCACATCAGAGCACCAAGACACAGGGCAGATGAAACAAGGAAAAACACAGCAGAGAGAGCAGCACCACAGACTCCGTTGGATGAGCAGCTTTTACTGCTTAATAACACAGAGCTATGGCTTTTGGCTTGATTGGAATGTGGTCTGGGAGAGGACGAGGGAGGGGGCTGGGAGAGGATGAGGGAGGGGGCTGGGAGAGGACGAGGGAGGGGGCCGGGAGAGGACGAGGGAGGGGGCCGGGAGAGGGCGAGGGAGGGGGCTGGGAGAGCACGAGGGAGGGGGCTGGGAGAGCACGAGGGAGGGGGCCGGGGAGAGGACGAGGGAGGGGGCCGGGAGAGGACTAGGGAGGGGGTTTGGAGAGGGTGAGGGAGGGGGCTGGGAGAGGATGAGGGAGGAGGTTGGGAGAGGGCGAGGGCGAGGGCGAGGGAGAAGGATGGGAGAGGGCGAGGGAGGGGTTTGGGAGAGGGCGAGTGAGGGGGTTGGGAGAGGAAGGGGGAGGGGTTGGGAGAGGGAGGGGGTTTGGAGAGTTCGAGGGAGGGGGCTGGGAGAGGACGAGGGAGGGGGTCGGGAGAGGACTAGGGAGGGGTTTGGAGAGGGTGAGGGAGGGGGCTGGGAGAGGATGAGGGAGGGGGTTGGGAGAGGGTGAGGGAGGGGGTTGGGAGAGGGCGAGGGCGAGGGAGGAGGATGGGAGAGGGCGAGGGAGGGGGTTGGGAGAGGGCGAGTGAGGGGGTTGGGAGAGGAAGGGGGAGGGGGTTGGGAGAGGGAGGGGGTCGGGGGTTGGGAGAGGGAGGGGGTTGGGAGAGGGGGAGGGAGAGGGCTGGGAGAGGGGGAGGGAGGGGGAGGGGCTGCGAAAGGACTAGGGAGGTGTTTTGGAGAAGCAGAGGGAGGGGGCAATCAGCAGCTGTACCTCTCCCATTCACCCAGTCAGCAGCTGTACCTCTCCCCATTCCCCCAATCAGCAGCTGTACCTCTCCCATTCACCCAATCAGCAGCTGTACCTCTCCCATTCACCCAATCAGCAGCTGTACCTCTCCCATTCCCCCAATCAGCAGCTGTACCTCTCCCCATTCCCCCAATCAGTAGCTGTACCTCTCCCATTCACCCAATCAGCAGCTGTACCTCTCCCATTCACCCAATCAGCAGCTGTACCTCTCCCCATTCCCCCAATCAGCAGCTGTACCTCTCCCATTCACCCAATCAGCAGCTGTACCTCTCCCATTCACCCAATCAGCAGCTGTACCTCTCCCCATTCCCCCAATCAGCAGCTGTACCTCTCCCATTCACCCAATCAGCAGCTGTACCTCTCCCCATTCCCCCAATCAGCAGCTGTACCTTTCTTATTCACCCAATTGACCGTTTGATAGCGCTTGATAGAACTTGCTAGCTAAATTAGATAGCTAGTTAGCTAAATGCTAACATCATCCAAGGTTAAATCAAAAATAACATTAGCTAGATTCAAGATGACTTCTCGGCCTACCTTGGAAAAAACTAGGCTTAATTTCTTCAATATCATGCAAATCATTACATAAATAATGACAAATTGCGACTGAAAAAAATTGTTAATTCACTGGGAAGATTCCCTTAATGTTATGGAGTCAATTTTAGAGTGACTGGCTTTCACTGTAATTTCAGATAAAAACTCAATAATGTAAGTAAAATGTCTATACATTTCAGCTGTTTCAAAACATTGCTCTGTTATTTTAGCATTTATACTGTAGGAGTGACACAGTAGTGTTTACACTGCTCTGCTTAGAGGGAGCATCTGTCGGGCTAGAGCTCTGCGTTGTATAAATTTCTCAAGTTTACTCTGCAGTTAATGCCTCTCGAGGACTTATACCGCTTGAGAATGTCAAGAATCCTTGTCATTGTGAAAAATGTATAATTCACACAGAGTTCACTGAGCTGCTTCCTGATCACACAAGGACCCATAGGGAGGTCTGTCCTTGTATTAACCTGAGTAATCTCTCTACTCAACAGTGAAGGTATATTCTCCAGTCTGTGGTGCTCTACGGTCCTGTGTAGCTCAGTGGGTAGCTTGCTATGCCAGGATTGTTGATTCCTTTCCCACTGGGTGCCACCCATATAAAATGTATGCATGATCTTCTGGAAGACCCACTTACAGGCTACCAGCCAGCTCCACCTCTACAGGCTACCAACCAGCTCCACCTCTACAGGCTACCAGCCAGCTCCACCTCTACAGGCTACCAGCCAGCTCCACCTCTACAGGCTACCAACCAGCTCCACCTCTACAGGCTACCAGCCAGCTCCACCTCTACAGGCTACCAACCAGCTCCACCTCTACAGGCTACCAGCCAGCTCCACCTCTACAGGCTACCAGCCAGCTCCACCTCTACAGGCTATGGGCCAGCACCACCTCTACAGGCTACCAGCCAGCTCCACCTCTACAGGCTACCAGCCAGCTCCACCTCTACAGGCTACCAGCCAGCTCCACCTCTACAGGCTACAAGCCAGCTCCACCTCTACAGGCCACCGGCCAGCTCCACCTCTACAGGCTACGGGCCAGCTCCACCTCTACAGGCTACCAGCCAGCTCCACCTCTACAGGCTACAAGCCAGCTCCACCTCTACAGGCTACCGGCCAGCTCCACCTCTACAGGCTACCGGCCAGCTCCACCTCTACAGGCCACCGGCCAGCTCCACCTCTACAGGCTATGGGCCAGCACCACCTCTACAGGCTATCAGCCAGCTCCACCTCTACAGGCTACCAGCCAGCTCCACCTCTACAGGCTATAAGCCAGCTCCACCTCTACAGGCTATCAACCAGCTCCACCTCTACAGGCTATCGGCCAGCTCCACCTCTACAGGCTATGGGCCAGCACCACCTCTACAGGCTATCAGCCAGCTCCACCTCTACAGGCTACCGGCCAGCTCCACCTCTACAGGCTACCGGCCAGCTCCACCTCTACAGGCTATCAGCCAGCACCACCTCTACAGGCTATCAGCCAGCTCCACCTCTACAGGCTATCGGCCAGCTCCACCTCTACAGGCTATCAGCCAGCACCACCTCTACAGGCTACAAGCCAGCTCCACCTCTACAGGCTACCAGCCAGCTCCACCTCTACAGGCTACCAGCCAGCTCCACCTCTACAGGCTACCAGCCAGCTCCACCTCTACAGGCTACCAGCCAGCTCCACCTCTACAGGCTACCGGCCAGCTCCACCTCTACAGGCTATCGGCCAGCTCCACCTCTACAGGCTACCAGCCAGCTCCACCTCTACAGGCTATCAGCCAGCTCCACCTCTACAGGCTATCAGCCAGCTCCACCTCTACAGGCTATCAGCCAGCTCCACCTCTACAGGCTATCAGCCAGCTCCACCTCTACAGGCTATCAGCCAGCTCCACCTCTACAGGCTATCAGCCAGCTCCACCTCTACAGGCTACCAGCCAGCTCCACCTCTACAGGCTATCAGCCAGCTCCACCTCTACAGGCTATCAGCCAGCTCCACCTCTACAGGCTATCGGCCAGCTCCACCTCTACAGGCTACCAGCCAGCTCCACCTCTACAGGCTACCAGCCAGCTCCACCTCTACAGGCTATCAGCCAGCTCCACCTCTACAGGCTACCAGCCAGCTCCACCTCTACAGGCTACCAGCCAGCTCCACCTCTACAGGCTATCAGCCAGCTCCACCTCTACAGGCTACCAGCCAGCTCCACCTCTACAGGCTACCAGCCAGCTCCACCTCTACAGGCTATCAACCAGCTCCACCTCTACAGGCTACCAGCCAGCTCCACCTCTACAGGCTACCAGCCAGCTCCACCTCTACAGGCTATCAACCAGCTCCACCTCTACAGGCTATCAGCCAGCTCCACCTCTACAGGCTATCAGCCAGCTCCACCTCTACAGGCTACCAGCCAGCTCCACCTCTACAGGCTACCATTTCTTCTCATTTACCTCTCCTCTCTTCCTCTTCTGTCTCTGTTTATTACCATTAGTATCTCATAAATTATGGAGAAAACTGTAATGGTTGAGAGGCTGCTGCGAGTCCACTGGCTCATACACCCCCACAGGGCTCCTTCATCGCCTCATAATGAGCAGTAGAGTCTGGGAGTCCAGTGTCTCTCCCCCCTCCACTCTACCACTACCCTCCCCTCCCCCTTCATCCACACCACAGGGCTCCTTCAGCCCCATCATAATGAGCATTAGAGTCTGGGAGTCCAGTGTCTCTCCCCCCTCCACTCTACCACTACCCTCCCCTCCCCCTTCATCCACACCACAGGGCTCCTTCAGCCCCATCATAATGAGCAGTAGAGTCTGGGAGTCCAGTGTCTCTCCCCCTCCACTCTACCACTACCCTCCCCTCCCCTTCATCCACACCACAGGGCTCCTTCAGCCCCATCATAATGAGCAGTAGAGTCTGGGAGTCCAGTGTCTCTCCCCCTCCACTCTACCACTACCCTCCCCTCCCCTCCCCTTCATCCACACCACAGGGCTCCTTCAGCCCCATCATACTGAGCAGTAGAGTCTGGGAGTCCAGTGTCTCTCCCCCCTCCACTCTACCACTACCCTCCCCTCCCCTCCCCCTTCATCCACACCACAGGGCTCCTTCAGCCCCATCATAATGAGCAGTAGAGTCTGGGAGTCCAGTGTCTCTCCCCCCTCCACTCTACCACTACCCTCCCCTCCCCCTTCATCCACACCACAGGGCTCCTTCAGCCCCATCATAATGAGCATTAGAGTCTGGGAGTCCAGTGTCTCTCCCCCCTCCACTCTACCACTACCCTCCCCTCCCCTCCCCCTTCATCCACACCACAGGGCTCCTTCAGCCCCATCATAATGAGCAGTAGAGGGGACCAGTAGAGGGTAGAATGTGAATTATTAAAACAATCTGAAATGAGAGAAAAGACAGCCCTGGTTCCACCCAGTGCACTCAGAGTGGCAGTTAGACTGGTAGATTGTTAGAAAGGCTTTTAAATGAGGAAGCATCAAATAACCTCTGTTAGTGAAATGCAACTAGCAAAACCAAAAACATATATTATTCAGTTTTATGTCATTCCTTTGTATGTTGTTATATTAAAACAATTTAAAAAATGTTACCCTTCCAATTCTAGTCTACTAATAGTAGTCAATGTTGACCTACAGTTTAATACAACAATGACTTGACAGTTACGCAATTGACTCCATACAAGCAATGACGTACATCACATGACGACAGGGATATAGCTGCAAGGTTAATGTCACCTATTACAGGGATATAGCTGCAAGGTTAATGTCACCTATTACAGGGATATAGCTGCAAGGTTAATGTCACCTATTACAGGGATATAGCTGCAAGGTTTAATGTCACCTATTACAGGGATATAGCTGCAAGGTTAATGTCACCTATTAAAGATTAACTCTGTATAACTATAATGTGACCTATTACAGGTTAACTATAATGTCACCTATTACAGGTTAACTCTATATATGACTATAATAACTCTATATATAACTATAATGTCACCTATTACAGATTAACTCTATACATAACTATAATAACTCTATATATAACTATAATGTCACCTATTACAGGTTAACTCTATATCACTATAATGTCACCTATTACAGATTAACTCTATACATAACTATAATAACTCTATATATAAATATAATGTCACCTATTACAGGTTAACTCTATATCACTATAATGTCACCTATTACAGATTAACTCTATACATAACTATAATAACTCTATATATAAATATAATGTCACCTATTACAGGTTAACTCTATATATAACTATAATAACTCTATATATAACTATAATGTCACCTATTACAGATTAACTCTATACATAACTATAATAACTCTATATATAACTATAATGTCACCTATTACAGGTTAACTCTATATCACTATAATGTCACCTATTACAGATTAACTCTATACATAACTATAATAACTCTATATATAACTATAATGTCACCTATTACAGGTTAACTCTATATATAACTATAATAACTCTATATATAACTATAATGTCACCTATTACAGGTTAACTCTATATATAACTATAATGTCACCTATTACAGATTAACTCTATATATAACTATAATGTCACCTATTACAGGTTAACTCTATATAACTATAATAACTCTATATATAACTATAATGTCACTTATTACAGGTTAACTCTATATATAACTATAATAACTCTATATATAACTATAATGTCACCTATTACAGGTTAACTCTATATATAACTATAATGTCACCTATTACAGGTTAACTCTATATATAACTATAATGTCACCTATTACAGATTAACTCTATATATAACTATAATGTCACCTATTACAGGTTAACTCTATATAACTATAATAACTCTATATATAACTATAATGTCACTTATTACAGGTTAACTCTATATATAACTATAATAACTCTATATATAACTATAATGTCACCTATTACAGGTTAACTCTATATATAACTATAATGTCACCTATTACAGATTAACTCTATATATAACTATAATGTCACCTATTACAGGTTAACTCTATATCACTATAATGTCACCTATTACAGATTAACTCTATACATAACTATAATAACTCTATATATAACTATAATGTCACCTATTACAGGTTAACTCTATATATAACTATAATGTCACTTATAACAGGTTAACTCTATATAAATATAATGTAACCTATTACAGGTTAACTCTATATATGACTATAATAACTCTATATATAACTATAATGTAACCTATTACAGGTTAACTCTATATATAACTATAATGTCACCTATTACAGGTTAACTCTATATATAACTATAATGTCACCTATTACAGATTAACTCTATATATAACTATAATGTCACCTATTACAGGTTAACTCTATATAACTATAATAACTCTATATATAACTATAATGTCACTTATTACAGGTTAACTCTATATATAACTATAATAACTCTATATATAACTATAATGTCACCTATTACAGGTTAACTCTATATATAACTATAATGTCACCTATTACAGATTAACTCTATATATAACTATAATGTCACCTATTACAGGTTAACTCTATATATAACTATAATAACTCTATATATAACTATAATGTCACCTATTACAGGTTAACTCTATATATAACTATAATAACTCTATATATAACTATAATGTCACCTATTACAGGTTAACTCTATATATAACTATAATAACTCTATATATAACTATAATGTCACCTATTACAGGTTAACTCTATATATAACTATAATAACTCTATATATAACTATAATGTCACCTATTACAGATTAACTCTATATAAATATAATGTAACCTATTACAGATTAACTCTATATATAACTATAATAACTCTATATATAACTATAATGTCACCTATTACAGGTTAACTCTATATATGACTACAATGTCACCTATTACAGGTTAACTATATATATAACTATAATGTCACCTATTACAGGTTAACTCTATATATAACTATAATGTGACCTATTACAGGTTAACTCTATATATAACTATAATGTCACCTATTACAGGTTAACTCTATATATGACTATAATAACTCTATATATAACTATAATGTGACCTATTACAAGTTAACTCTATATATGACTATAATGTGACCTATTACAGGTTAACTCTATATAAAACTCTAATGTCAACATTTGAGACTGGTTTCAGGTGCTCATATCAACCATCAAAATACCATCATGTCTTTCAGAATACCCAGCAGTCATGTCCAGCATTATAACATAGAGTCTAAGTAACGCATCTCAAATGACGACCTTTCCCTCCTCTTCTTACCTCAGACGTATGGGCCCTGGTCAAATGGAATGCACTTCGTAGGAACACAGACTAATGTCGGACATTATGAAACTCATGGTAATTTTCGAAAACCTTGAGGCAGGTTGAAGGTTACACTAGCTACATCTGAACGTCGACAACTGAAGAGTCTTGTAATAGATATATGTGGAATCCTCCATTGGAATTCCCCTGGCAGTCTCAACCTCGTCCTTTAATAGGAGCCCAGAGTGGACCAGAATCCCTCTGAGTGACTTCATGTGGCCACGACGCCGGGCATGCCACAAGACTCCTCGAGGCCATGTTCTCGTGTGCTGCTTCCATATCTCTACATTAATGACATCGTAAAGTGTGTCTTTGTGTGTGAAACAATAGTGGATGTGTGGCAGTATTTCCCATTATCTCCATATCTAACCAGTATCTCCATATCTAACCAGTATCTCCATATCTAACCAGTATCTCCATATCTAACCAGTATCTCCATATCTCCATATCTAACCAGTATCTACACATCTAACCAGTATCTCCATATCTAACCAGTATCTCCATATCGAACCAGTATCTCTATATCTCTATATCTAACTAGTATCTCCATATCTAACTAGTATCTCCATATCTAACCAGTATCTCCATATCTAACCAGTATCTCCATATCTAACCAGTATCTCCATATCTAACCAGTATCTCCATATCTAACCAGTATCTCCATATCTAACCAGTATCTCCATATCTAACCAGTATCTCCATATCTAACCAGTATCTACACATCTAACCAGTATCTCCATATCTAACCAGTATCTCCATATCGAACCAGTATCTCTATATCTCTATATCTAACTAGTATCTCCATATCTAACTAGTATCTCCATATCTAACCAGTATCTCCATATCTAACCAGTATCTCCATATCTAACCAGTATCTCCATATCTAACCAGTATCTCCATATCTAACCAGTATCTCCATATCTAACCAGTATCTCCATATCTAACCAGTATCTCCATAGCTAACCAGTATCTCCATATCTAACCAGTATCTCTATATCTCCATATCTAACCAGTATCTCCATATCTAACCAGTATCTCCATATCTAACCAGTATCTCCATATCTAACCAGTATCTCTATATCTAACCAGTATCTCCATATCTAACTAGTATCTCCATATCTCCATATCTAACTAGTATCTCCATATCTAACTAGTATCTCCATATCTCCATATCTAACTAGTATCTCCATATCTCCATATCTAACCAGTATCTCCATATCTAACTAGTATCTCCATATCTCCATATCTAACTAGTATCTCCATATCTAACCAGTATCTCCATATCTAACCAGTATCTCCATATCTAACCAGTATCTCCATATCTAACCAGTATCTCCATATCTAACTAGTATCTCCATATCTCCATATCTAACTAGTATCTCCATATCTAACTAGTATCTCCATATCTCCATATCTAACTAGTATCTCCATATCTCCATATCTAACCAGTATCTCCATATCTAACTAGTATCTCCATATCTCCATATCTAACTAGTATCTCCATATCTCCATATCTAACTAGTATCTCCATATCTAACCAGTATCTCCATATCTAACTAGTATCTCCATATCTCCATATCTAACTAGTATCTCCATATCTCCATATCTAACTAGTATCTCCATATCTAACCAGTATCTCCATATCTAACTAGTATCTCCATATCTCCATATCTAACTAGTATCTCCATATCTAACCAGTATCTCCATATCTAACCAGTATCTCCATAGCTAACCAGTATCTCCATATCTAACCAGTATCTCCATATCTAACCAGTATCTCCATATCTCCATATCTAACCAGTATCTCCATATCTAACCAGTATCTCCATATCTAACCAGTATCTCCATATCTCCATATCTAACCAGTATCTCTATATCTCCATATCTAACCAGTATCTCCATATCTAACCAGTATCTCCATATCTAACCAGTATCTCCATATCTAACCAGTATCTCCATATCTAACTAGTATCTCCATATCTCCATATCTAACTAGTATCTCCATATCTAACTAGTATCTCCATATCTCCATATCTAACTAGTATCTCCATATCTCCATATCTAACCAGTATCTCCATATCTAACTAGTATCTCCATATCTCCATATCTAACTAGTATCTCCATATCTAACCAGTATCTCCATATCTAACCAGTATCTCCATAGCTAACCAGTATCTCCATATCTAACCAGTATCTCCATATCTAACCAGTATCTCCATATCTCCATATCTAACTAGTATCTCTATATCTAACCAGTATCTCCATATCTAACCAGTATCTCTATATCTAACCAGTATCTCCATATCTAACTAGTATCTCCATATCTCCATATCTAACTAGTATCTCTATATCTAACCAGTATCTCCATATCTAACCAGTATCTCCATATCTAACTAGTATCTCCATATCTAACCAGTATCTCCATATCTAACCAGTATCTCCATATCTAACCAGTATCTCCATATCTAACCAGTATCTCCATATCTAACTAGTATCTCCATATCTCCATATCTAACCAGTATCTCCATATCTAACCAGTATCTCCATATCTAACCAGTATCTCCATATCTAACCAGTATCTCCATATCTAACCAGTATCTCCATATCTAACCAGTATCTCCATAGCTAACCAGTATCTCCATATCTAACCAGTATCTCCATATCTAACCAGTATCTCCATATCTCCATATCTAACTAGTATCTCTATATCTAACCAGTATCTCCATATCTAACCAGTATCTCTATATCTAACCAGTATCTCCATATCTAACTAGTATCTCCATATCTCCATATCTAACTAGTATCTCTATATCTAACCAGTATCTCCATATCTAACCAGTATCTCCATATCTAACCAGTATCTCCATATCTAACCAGTATCTCCATATCTAACCAGTATCTCCATATCTAACCAGTATCTCCATATCTAACTAGTATCTCCATATCTCCATATCTAACTAGTATCTCCATATCTAACCAGTATCTCCATATCTAACCAGTATCTCCATAGCTAACCAGTATCTCCATATCTAACCAGTATCTCCATATCTAACCAGTATCTCCATATCTCCATATCTAACCAGTATCTCCATATCTAACCAGTATCTCCATATCTAACCAGTATCTCCATAGCTAACCAGTATCTCCATATCTAACCAGTATCTCCATATCTAACCAGTATCTCCATATCTCCATATCTAACCAGTATCTCCATATCTAACCAGTATCTCCATATCTAACCAGTATCTCCATAGCTAACCAGTATCTACACATCTAACCAGTATCTCCATATCTAACCAGTATCTCCATATCTAACCAGTATCTCCATATCTAACCAGTATCTCCATATCTAACCAGTATCTCCATATCTAACTAGTATCTCCATATCTAACCAGTATCTCTATATCTAACCAGTATCTCCATATCTAACTAGTATCTCCATATCTTACCAGTATCTCCATATCTAACTAGTATCTCCATATCTTACCAGTATCTCCATATCTAACTAGTATCTCCATATCTTACCAGTATCTCCATATCTAACTAGTATCTCCATATCTCCATATCTAACTAGTATCTCCATCTCTCCATATCTAACCAGTATCTCCATATCTAACCAGTATCTCCATATCTAACCAGTATCTCCAAGCCATACGACTGTATATACACACTATATACACACTATATACACACTCACTAGACTATACATCCACGCTATATACACACTCCACTCACTAGACTATACATATACACTATATACACACTATATACACACTCACTAGACTGTACATACACACTATATACACATTATATACACACTCACTAGACTATATATACTCACTATATACACACTTACTAGACTATACATACACACTATATACACACTATATACACACTCATTAGACTATATATACACACTATATACACACTCACTAGACTATATATACACACTAAATACACACTCACTAGACTATATATACATACTATATACACACTCACTAGACTATACATACACCAATTTGAGTGTGCATATGTTGTACCCACTGTGCCTATTAAACCCAGAACCCGTGGATAGATGGCGTCATTCGTGCAGAACTGAAAGCATAAACCACCTTAATTAGCCATGGTAAGGTGGCTGGGATTATGGCTGAATACAATGTAGTTATTCCCTCCGCAAGGCAATCAAACAAGCGAAATGTCAGTATAGAGACAAAATAGATAGATTCAACAGGTCAGACACGAGACGTATGTGGCCGGGTCTACAAACAATCATGGACTACAAAAAGAAAACCAGCCACGTCAGGGACACCGACATCTTTCTTTCAGAAAAACTAAACGCCTTCTTTGCCCGCTGTGAGGATAATACAGTGCGACCGACGATGCCCACTACCAAGGACTGTGAGCTCTCCTACTCCGTGGCCGACATGAAAAATACATTTAAACGTGTTAACCCTCGCAAGTCTGCTGGCCCAGACGGCATTCCCAACTGCGTCCTGAGAGCATGCGCAGACCAGCTGGCTAGTTTACGGACATATTCAATATTATTATTACATATTATATCTCTCCCTAACTCAGTCTGCTGTCCCCACGTGCTTCAAGAAGGCCACCATTGTTCCTGTACCCAAGAAGGCAAAGAACTAAATGACCACCGCCCCGTAGCACTCACTTCTGTCATCATGAAGTGCTTTGAGAGCCTAGTCAAGGATCATATCACCTCCACCTTACCAGTCACCATAGACCCACTTCAATGTGCTTACCGCCCCAATAGGTCCACAGACGATGCAATCGCCATCACACTGCACACTACCCTATCCCATCTGGACAAGAGGAATACCTATGTAACAAAGCTGTTCATTGACTATAGCTCACCATTAACACCTCTACAGGATCCGTGGATCCCCCGCTGGACGGTTGAGCTACGGAGGCTAGTGTGTTTAGCATGAGATTGTAAGTAACAAGAAAATGGTGCCTAGGCATGGAATAATACAATACGGCCTTTCTCTGACACTTCAAAGATGATGGAATGCATGTTTTTACATTTATATTACCTTTTACCAGAAGTGTTATATTCTCCAACATTCATTTCACATTTCCACAAACTTCAAAGTGATTCCTTTCAAATGGTATCAGGAATATGCATATCCATGTTTTAGGTCCTGAGTTACAGGAAGTTAGATTTGGGTCCTGAGCTACAGGCAGTTAGATTTGGGTCCTGAGCTACAGGCAGTTAGATTTGGGTCCTGAGCTACAGGCAGTTAGATTTAGGTCCTGAGCTACAGGCAGTTAGATTTGGGTCCTGAGCTACAGGCAGTTAGATTTGGGTCCTGAGCTACAGGCAGTTAGATGTGGGTCCTGAGCTACAGGCAGTTAGATTTGGGTCCTGAGCTACAGGCAGTTAGATTTGGGTCCTGAGCTACAGGCAGTTAGATTTGGGTTTGTTATTTTAGGTCCTGAGCTACAGGCAGTTAGATTTGGGTTTGTTATTTTAGGTCCTGAGTTACAGGCAGTTAGATTTGGGTTTGTCATTTTAGGTCCTGAGCTACAGGCAGTTAGATTTGGGTATGTTATTTTAGGTCCTGAGTTACAGGCAGTTAGATTTGGGTCCTGAGCTACAGGCAGTTAGATTTGGGTCCTGAGCTACAGGCAGTTAGATTTGGGTCCTGAGCTACAGGCAGTTAGATTTAGGTCCTGAGCTACAGGCAGTTAGATTTGGGTCCTGAGCTACAGGAAGTTAGATTTGGGTCCTGAGCTACAGGCAGTTAGATTTGGGTCCTGAGCTACAGGCAGTTAGATTTGGGTCCTGAGCTACAGGAAGTTAGATTTGGGTCCTGAGCTACAGGCAGTTAGATTTGGGTCCTGAGCTACAGGCAGTTAGATTTGGGTCCTGAGCTACAGGCAGTTAGATTTGGGTCCTGAGCTACAGGCAGTTAGATTTGGGTCCTGAGCTACAGGCAGTTAAATTTGGGTCCTGAGCTACAGGCAGTTAGATTTGGGTCCTGAGCTACAGGAAGTTAGATTTGGGTCCTGAGCTACAGGCAGTTAGATTTGGGTCCTGAGCTACAGACAGTTAGATTTGGGTCCTGAGCTACAGGCAGTTAGATTTAGGTCCTGAGCTACAGGCAGTTAGATTTGGGTCCTGAGCTACAGGCAGTTAGATTTGGGTCCTGAGCTACAGGCAGTTAGATTTGGGTCCTGAGCTACAGGCAGTTAGATTTAGGTCCTGAGCTACAGGCAGTTAGATTTGGGTCCTGAGCTACAGGCAGTTAGATTTGGGTCCTGAGCTACAGGCAGTTAGATGTGGGTCCTGAGCTACAGGCAGTTAGATTTGGGTCCTGAGCTACAGGCAGTTAGATTTGGGTCCTGAGCTACAGGCAGTTAGATTTGGGTTTGTTATTTTAGGTCCTGAGCTACAGGCAGTTAGATTTGGGTTTGTTATTTTAGGTCCTGAGTTACAGGCAGTTAGATTTGGGTTTGTCATTTTAGGTCCTGAGCTACAGGCAGTTAGATTTGGGTCCTGAGCTACAGGCAGTTAGATTTGGGTATGTTATTTTAGGTCCTGAGTTACAGGCAGTTAGATTTGGGTCCTGAGCTACAGGCAGTTAGATTTGGGTCCTGAGCTACAGGCAGTTAGATTTGGGTCCTGAGCTACAGGCAGTTAGATTTGGGTCCTGAGCTACAGGCAGTTAGATTTGGGTCCTGAGCTACAGGAAGTTAGATTTGGGTCCTGAGCTACAGGCAGTTAGATTTGGGTCCTGAGCTACAGGCAGTTAGATTTGGGTCCTGAGCTACAGGAAGTTAGTTTTGGGTCCTGAGCTACAGGCAGTTAGATTTGGGTCCTGAGCTACAGGCAGTTAGATTTGGGTCCTGAGCTACAGGCAGTTAGATTTGGGTCCTGAGCTACAGGCAGTTAGATTTGGGTCCTGAGCTACAGGCAGTTAAATTTGGGTCCTGAGCTACAGGCAGTTAGATTTGGGTCCTGAGCTACAGGCAGTTAGATTTGGGTCCTGAGCTACAGGCAGTTAGATTTGGGTCCTGAGCTACAGACAGTTAGATTTGGGTCCTGAGCTACAGGCAGTTAGATTTAGGTCCTGAGCTACAGGCAGTCAGATTTGGGTCCTGAGCTACAGGCAGTTAGATTTGGGTCCTGAGCTACAGGCAGTTAGATTTGGATCCTGAGTTACAGGCAGTTAGATTTGGGTCCTGAGTTACAGGCAGTTAGATTTGGGTCCTGAGCTACAGGCAGTTAGATTTGGGTCCTGAGCTACAGGCAGTTAGATTTGGGTTTGTTATTTTAGGTCCTGAGCTACAGGCAGTTAGATTTGGGTCCTGAGCTACAGGCAGTTAGATTTGGGTCCTGAGCTACAGGCAGTTAGATTTGGGTTTGTTATTTTAGGTCCTGAGTTACAGGCAGTTAGATTTGGGTTTGTTATTTTAGGTCCTGAGCTACAGGCAGTTAGATTTGGGTTTGTTATTTTAGGTCCTGAGCTACAGGCAGTTAGATTTGAGTATGTCATTTTAGGTCCTGAGCTACAGGCAGTTAGATTTGAGTCATTTTAGGTGAAAATTGTAAAAAAAAAAGGGGCGGATCCTTAAGTTAAACTAGAGGTCCTGGGATTCACCCCGCCCTGTGCAATTGGGCCCGGGACTTCCTGACGGGCCGCCCCCCAGGCGGTGAAGGTAGGAAACAACATCTCTACTTCGCTGATCATCAGCACTGGGGCCCCACAAGGGTGCGTTCTCAGCCCTCTCCTCTCCCTATCCACATCGAGAGGACAGCAGTGGATAAGGTGGAAAGTTCCTGGGAGTACGCATCACAGACAAAATGAAATGGTACATCCACACAGCCAGCATGGTGAAGAAGGCGTAACAATGCCTCTTCAATCTCAAGAGGCTGAATAAATTTGGCTTGCCACCTAAAACCCTCACAAACTTTTACAGATGCACAATAGGACCCAGCCCTATCATATGAACATCCTCCAATGCTGGGTTGTAGGGTTGTCTGGTCATTGTTGGTAATCAGGCGTACTACTGTTGTGTCGTCTACAAACTTCAGGATTGAGTTGGAGGTGTGGCCACGCAGTCATGGATGAACTGGGAGTACAGGAGGGGGCTGAACATGCACCCTTGTGGGGCCCCAGTGTTGAGGATCAGCATAGTGGAGGTGGTGTTGTCTACCTTCACCACCTGAGGTCGGCCCGTTAGGAAGTACCATCTACTGTATCTTGCCTATGCTTCTCTGTACCATCACTCATTCATATATCTTTATGTACATATTCTTTATCCCCTTACACTTGTGTGTATAAGACAGTAGTTTTGGAATTGTTAGTTAGATTGCTTGTTGGTTATTACTGCATTGTCGGAACTAGAAGCACAAGCATTTCGCTACACTCGCATTAACATCTGCTAACCATGTGTATGTGACAAATAAAATTAGATTTGATTTGATTTGATTTACAGGACCCAGTTGCACAGGGTGGGGTTCAGAGCCAGGGTCCTGAGCTTATTGATGAGCTTGGAGGGTACTATGGTGTAGAAGGCTGAGCTGTAGTCAATGAACAGCCTTCTTACATCGGTATTCCTCTTGTTCAGATGGGATAAGACAGTGTGCAGTGCAATGGTAATTGCATCATCTGTGAATTGGGGCGGTTTACATATTGCAGTGGGTCTAGGTTAAGACGGAGGTGGTGACATTATCCTTAATTAACTAGCCTCTCAAAATATTTAATGAAGTGAGTGTTAATGAGAGATAGTTATTTAGTTCAGTTACCTTTGCTTTTTTGTGTCCAGGAACATTGGTGGACATCTTGAATGAAGTTGGGACAACAGACTGGGATAGTTACTGCCGTCTAGGTTAAGACGGAGGTGGTGACATTATCCTTAATTAACTAGCCTCTCAAAATATTTAATGAAGTGAGTGTTAATGAGAGATAGTTATTTAGTTCAGTTACCTTTGCTTTTTTGTGTCCAGGAACATTGGTGGACATCTTGAATGAAGTTGGGACAACAGACTGGGATAGTTACTGCCCTATACACTTGAAACTTGGATTAACCCTTAAAAGAGCACACTTCTCCAGTGTGCCAGTGGATATTGAAGGTGGAGTGGTTCAACGTGGTCCGCGGTTTTGAGGCTGGTTGAATGTACTGCCAAATTCTAAAAAACCTCATTGGAGTTATTGTAGCTGTAGAAGTCACATTGGAGTTATTGGAGCTGTAGAAGCCACATTGGAGTTATTGGAGCTGTAGAAGCCACATTGGAGTTATTGGAGCTGTAGAAGCCACATTGGAGTTATTGGAGGTGTAGAAGCCACATTGGAGTTATTGGAGCTGTAGAAGCCACATTGGAGTTATTGGAGGTGTAGAAGCCACATTGGAGTTATTGGAGCTGTAGAAGCCACATTGGAGTTATTGGAGGTGTAGAAGCCACATTGGAGTTATTGGAGCTGTAGAAGTGAACAGGCAATGCACTGACAATGGCTCTGGTGGACATTCCTGCAGTCAGCATGCCAAATGCACGTTCCTTCAAAACTTGAGACATCACAACACAGATATACACAGAGGACTGGGTTCTGCTCACAACACAGATATACACAGAGGACTGGGTTCTGCTCACAACACAGATATACACAGAGGACTGGGTTCTGCTCACAACACAGATATACACAGAGGACTGGGTTCTGCTCACAACACAGATATACACAGAGGACTGGGTTCTGCTCACAACACAGAAATACACAGAGGACTGGGTTCTGCTCACAACACAGATATACACAGAGGACTGGGTTCTGCTCACAACACAGATATACACAGAGGACTGGGTTCCTGTGTCCAGGCCTCTAATGCTACGTCCCAGAGTGCCACGTATTCCCTACATTACGCTCTCTATGGACCCTGGTCAAAAGTTATGGACTGATGTTCCCTTAAACTTGGAACTTAACCCCCTAACCTGATGATTTGGTGCTGCACGGCAGCTTCCCTCTGCTCCGGCCTCTACAATCTGACATGTTCGTGCACATTGGAAGACACATTTCCATTGCGTTTGGACTAGAAAAGTGTATCTGTTAGGGTCCCATTTGGGACACAGACTAAGTGTGTTTCCATAGTCCACAGCAAGTCCAGTCATCGAGACAGTAACAAACCTCCATATAGAGACAGTCTGTCTAATCATAAAAACTGTAGCAAACCTCTATATAGCTGTCTACTGACTTCAGCCTTACATCAACACATTGTCTGATTTCCTACAACATTCCCCATCCTAGAGGTCATTGACCCCAGCATCAACACATTGTCTGATTTCCTACAGCATTCCCCATCCTAGAGGTCATTGACCCCAGCATCAACACATTGTCTGATTTCCTACAGCATTCCCCCTCCTAGAGGTCATTGACCCCAGCATCAACACATTGTCTGATTTCCTACAGCATTCCCCCTCCTAGAGGTCATTGACCCCAGCATCAACACATTGTCTGATTTCCTACAGCATTCCCCCTCCTAGAGGTCATTGACCCCAGCATCAACACATTGTCTGATTTCCTACAGCATTCCCCCTCCTAGAGGTCATTGACCCCAGCATCAACACATTGTCTGATTTCCTACAGCATTCCCCCTCCTAGAGGTCATTGACCCCAGCATCAACACATTGTCTGATTTCCTACAGCATTCCCCCTCCTAGAGGTCATTGACCCCAGCCTTACATCAACACATGGACCCACTCCTCTTGGTTTTATTAGGAGAAAGAAGACTTCCGTTCATTCTGTCATTGTCAAGGCACTGTGTTCTTTGAATATCTTTTTTTTGGTCCTAAAGCGGAGCGTCGCCCTGAAGAGGAGCGTGGCCCTGAAGAGGAGCGTGATCCTGAAGAGGAGCGTGGCCCTGAAGAGGAGCGTGGCCCTGAAGAGGAGCGTGATCCTGAAGAGGAGCGTGATCCTGAAGAGGAGCGTGGCCCTGAAGAGGAGCCTCTTGCTGAAGAGGAGCGTGGTCCTGAAGAGGAGCGTGGTGCTGAAGAGGAGCGTGGCCCTGAAGAGGAGCGTGGCCTTGAAGAGGAGCCTCTTGCTGAAGAGGAGCGTGGCCCTGAAGAGGAGCGTGGCCCTGAAGAGGAGCGTGGCCCTGAAGAGGAGCGTGGCCCTGAAGAGGAGCGTGGTCCTGAAGAGGAGCGTGATCCTGAAGAGGAGCCTCTTGCTGAAGAGGAGCGTGGTCCTGAAGAGGAGCGTGGTGCTGAAGAGGAGCGTGGCCCTGAAGAGGAGCGTGGCCCTGAAGAGGAGCCTCTTGCTGAAGAGGAGCGTGGCCCTGAAGAGGAGCGTGGTCCTGAAGAGGAGCGTGATGCTGAAGAGGAGCGTGGTCCTGAAGAGGAGCGTGGCCCTGAAGAGGAGCGTGGTGCTGAAGAGGAGCGTGGTCCTGAAGAGGAGCGTGGCCCTGAAGAGGAGCGTGGCCCTGAAGAGGAGCGTGGTCCTGAAGAGGAGCGTGGTCCTGAAGAGGAGCGTGGCCCTGAAGAGGAGCGTGGCCCTGAAGAGGAGCGTGGCCCTGAAGAGGAGCGTAGTCCTGAAGAGGAGCGTGGCCCTGAAGAGGAGCGTGGCCCTGAAGAGGAGCGTGGCCCTGAAGAGGAGCGTGGCCCTGAAGAGGAGCGTGGTCCTGAAGAGGAGCGTGGCCCTGAAGAGGAGCGTGGCCCTGAAGAGGAGCGTGGTCCTGAAGAGGAGCGTGGCCCTGAAGAGGAGCGTGGCCCTGAAGAGGAGGCTCTTGCTGAAGAGGAGCGTGGCCCTGAAGAGGAGCGTGGCCCTGAAGAGGAGCGTGGCCCTGAAGAGGAGCGTGGTCCTGAAGAGGAGCGTGGTCCTGAAGAGGAGTGTGGTCCTGAAGAGGAGGCTCTTGCTGAAGAGGAGCGTGGCCCTGAAGAGGAGCGTGGCCCTGAAGAGGAGCGTGGTCCTGAAGAGGAGCGTGGTCCTGAAGAGGAGCGTGGCCCTGAAGAGGAGCGTGTCCCTGAAGAGGAGCGTGGTCCTGAAGAGGAGCGTGGTCCTGAAGAGGAGCGTGGTCCTGAAGAGGAGCGTGTCCCTGAAGAGGAGCGTGGTCCTGAAGAGGAGCGTGGCCCTGAAGAGGAGCGTGGCCCTGAAGAGGAGCGTGTCCCTGAAGAGGAGCGTGGCCCTGAAGAGGAGCGTGGTCCTGAAGAGGAGCGTGATCCTGAAGAGGAGCGTGGTCCTGAAGAGGAGCGTGGCCCTGAAGAGGAGCGTGGTCCTGAAGAGGAGCGTGGCCCTGAAGAGGAGCGTGGTCCTGAAGAGGAGCGTGGTCCTGAAGAGGAGGCTCTTGCTGAAGAGGAGCGTCGCCCTGAAGAGGAGCGTGGCCCTGAAGAGGAGCGTGGTCCTGAAGAGGAGGCTCTTGCTGAAGAGGAGCGTGGTCCTGAAGAGGAGGCTCTTGCTGAAGAGGAGCGTGGTCCTGAAGAGGAGCGTGGTCCTGAAGAGGAGGCTCTTGCTGAAGAGGAGCGTGGTCCTGAAGAGGAGCGTGGTCCTGAAGAGGAGCGTGGCCCTGAAGAGGAGCGTGGTCCTGAAGAGGAGCGTGGTCCTGAAGAGGAGCGTGGTCCTGAAGAGGAGGCTCTTGCTGAAGAGGAGCGTGGCCCTGAAGAGGAGCGTGGTCCTGAAGAGGAGCGTGGCCCTGAAGAGGAGCGTGGTCCTGAAGAGGAGGCTCTTGCTGAAGAGGAGCGTGGTCCTGAAGAGGAGCGTGGTCCTGAAGAGGAGCGTGGTCCTGAAGAGGAGGCTCTTGCTGAAGAGGAGCATGGTCCTGAAGAGGAGCGTGGCCCTGAAGAGGAGCGTGGCCCTGAAGAGGAGCGTGGTCCTGAAGAGGAGCGTGGTCCTGAAGAGGAGCGTGGCCCTGAAGAGGAGCGTGGCCCTGAAGAGGAGCGTGGCGCTGAAGAGGAGCGTGGCCCTGAAGAGGAGCGTGGCCCTGAAGAGGAGCGTGGCCCTGAAGAGGAGCGTGGCCCTGAAGAGGAGCGTGGTCCTGAAGAGGAGCGTGGTCCTGAAGAGGAGCGTGGCGCTGAAGAGGAGCGTGGCGCTGAAGAGGAGCGTGGCCCTGAAGAGGAGCGTGGCCCTGAAGAGGAGCGTGGCCCTGAAGAGGAGCGTGGCGCTGAAGAGGAGCGTGGCGCTGAAGAGGAGCGTGGCCCTGAAGAGGAGCGTGGTCCTGAAGAGGAGCGTGGCCCTGAAGAGGAGCGTGGCGCTGAAGAGGAGCGTGGCGCTGAAGAGGAGCGTGGCCCTGAAGAGGAGCGTGGCCCTGAAGAGGAGCGTGGCCCTGAAGAGGAGCGTGGCCCTGAAGAGGAGCGTGGCGCTGAAGAGGAGCGTGGCCCTGAAGAGGAGCGTGGCCCTGAAGAGGAGCGTGGCCCTGAAGAGGAGCGTGGCCCTGAAGAGGAGCGTGGTCCTGAGGCACTGACATAAGGATGTCAATGCGATGACATAGAGAGATATAATTTGGGCCCCAATTACAATTCAAAATATACATCATGGGGTAAAAGTCCATCTGAAATTTTACACCTGGAATTATGTACAAATATTCCAGGTGTTCACAGAAATGCCCCGAACCTGTCCTGTAGGGCAGAACTTCCCCTAGTACAAACTCTGACTCACCTAACAGTGTGATCCAGAAAATCATCATCACAGGGTTGCACTGTATCCCAGATCCCTTTAGAGCAACTGGCCATAATGCACCAGCTAAATTCAGAGAGAGAGAGAGAGACCGGCTCTAGGAGGAGACTCTGGGCCAGTTGTAAATGAGAAAGTGTCTCTAATTATATTTTCAAGTGCAAAAGTTCAGTGAAATGCCTTTCTTGATAGTTCTTTCCCAACAGTGTCGTACTCAGCATCAGTAGTACTATAAAATAAAGTAGAACAAAAAAGTAGAAAATACAAAGTAAGTAGAAATAGATATAAGAAGAACAACATAAATGAACTGTTTTATTTCAGTGGGCACAGGCGTCCACACAGACTGTTTCTTTGTAGTCTTAAACAAGGGACCACACAGAGTGTCTCACCATGTCTGAGTTGATATGTATTCAAGTTTGAGTTGGCATTCCATTATTACTCTTTATATACTGTACATCACAGAAGACTGAACCAAACGCCCGGGGTGTTTGTGGAGCTGTACTCCCAGGTGACTATTCAGCTGGTCAATATTCCTCTCCAGTGATTCCCCAACACATTGTCAACATGGCCCGAAAATGCCATAGATATGTCATTCAAATCTGAATGTATGTGATTTTGTCCCTTAAAAGGCCTAGATGAGTGTTAGGTGGGAAAAACCTCTCTAAAATATAAAATTGTGTCAAATCTGTCTATTCATTCCTATAACTTATGACACCAATTGTCTGTTCAAAATGACATTATTTGATGGAAACATTGATTTCTTAATTTATTCACAAAAGCGGCCAAATACATCTACGGTTTTAGAACTATTCTCAAAATATATTCCAGATATCTTACATGCCCTCTCTGTCTCAGCGTGTTACCAGCTGACTAGACAACTGACAGGCACAGTCCATAAAAGGCTCCAGAACACACAACGACCCCTCCCCCTCTTCAGCGTGGAGCAAATAAGGATCTGGCTCCACTGAACTGACCAATCAGCAGTGAGAAGACGCGACAGGCAATGCACTCTGTGACCCATTCAACACAAACGTATAAATCACCAACAACAATTACCCCACTCCATCTAGTGGACAGGTGTCAACTGCACACAGGTCATGACAGTTTAGCTGTACCTAACATGTAGCTGTACTGAACACAATCCATCTGAACTGTTCCATCTTTACTCAGTATGGATGGAATACAGACTCTATACATACAGACCTGGTCAGGGACTGAGCTGTGGTCAAAGGCAATACAGACTCTATAAATACAGACCTGGTCAGGGACTGAGCTGTGGTCAAAGGGAATACAGACTCTATACATACAGACCTGGTCAGGGACTGAGCTGTGGTCAAAGGGAATACAGACTCTATACATACAGACCTGGTCAGGGACTGAGCTGTGGTCAAAGGGAATACAGACTCTATACATACAGACCTGGTCAAGGACTGAGCTGTGGTCAAAGGGAATACAGACTCTATAAATACAGACCTGGTCAGGGACTGAGCTGTGGTCAAAGGGAATACAGACTATACATACAGACCTGGTCAGGGACTGAGCTGTGGTCAAAGGCAATACAGACTCTATACATACAGACCTGGTCAGGGACTGAGCTGTGGTCAAAGGGAATACAGACTCTATACATACAGACCTGGTCAAGGACTGAGCTGTGGTCAAAGGGAATACAGAGAGCCTGTGTTCATGTCACAATAAAGGGGCTGTACAGATACTTTTCCTTGTTTTTATCGGCATGCAGAGGTGAGGTCTGGTCAGGGTCTGAGCTATGGTCAGTAGTAGTAGTTGTCAAAGGGGAGGTCTGGTCAGGGTCTGAGCTGTGGTCAGTGGTAGTAGTTGTCAAAGGGGAGGTCTGGTCAGGGTCTGAGCTATGGTCAGTAGTAGTAGTTGTCGAAGGGGAGGTCTGGTCAGGGACACAGCTGTGGTCAATAGTTGTAGTTGTTAAAGGGGAGGTCTGGTCAGGGACACAGCTGTGGTCAGTAGTAGTAGTTGTCGAAGGGGAGGTCTGGTCAGGGACACAGCTGTGGTCAATAGTTGTAGTTGTTAAAGGGGAGGTCTGGCCAGGGACACAGCTGTGGTAATATTGTAGTTGTTAAAGGGGAGGTCTGGTCAAGGACACAGCTATGGTCAGTAGTAGTAGTTGTCAAAGGGCAGGTCTGGTCAGGGTCTGAGCTGTGGTCAGTGGTAGTAGTTGTTAAAGGGGAGGTCTGGCCAGGGACACAGCTGTGGTCAGTGGTAGTAGTTGATAAAGGGGAGGTCTGGTCAGGGACACAGCTATGGTCAGTAGTTGTAGTTGTTAAAGGGGAGGTCTGGTCAGGGACACAGCTATGGTCAGTAGTAGTAGTTGTTAAAGGGGAGGTCTGGCCAGGGACACAGCTGTGGTCAGTAGTAGTAGTTGTTAAAGGGGAGGTCTGGCCAGGGACACAGCTGTGGTCAATAGTTGTAGTTGTTAAAGGGGAGGTCTGGTCAGGGACACAGCTATGGTCAGTAGTAGTAGTTGTTAAAGGGGAGGTCTGGTCAGGGACACAGCTGTGGTCAATAGTTGTAGTTGTTAAAGGGGAGGTCTGGTCAGGGACACAGCTGTGGTCAATAGTTGTAGTTGTTAAAGGGGAGGTCTGGTCAGGGACACAGCTGTGGTCAGTAGTTGTAGTTGTTAAAGGGGAGGTCTGGTCAGGGACACAGCTATGGTCAGTAGTAGTAGTTGTTAAAGGGGAGGTCTGGTCAGGGACACAGCTGTGGTCAGTAGTTGTAGTTGTTAAAGGGGAGGTCTGGCCAGGGACACAGCTGTGGTCAATAGTTGTAGTTGTTAAAGGGGAGGTCTGGTCAGGGACACAGCTGTGGTCAGTAGTTGTAGTTGTTAAAGGGGAGGTCTGGTCAGGGACACAGCTATGGTCAGTAGTAGTAGTTGTTAAAGGGGAGGTCTGGTCAGGGACACAGCTGTGGTCAGTAGTTGTAGTTGTTAAAGGGGAGGTCTGGTCAGGGACACAGCTGTGGTCAGTAGTAGTAGTTGTTAAAGGGGAGGTCTGGTCAGGGACACAGCTGTGGTCAATAGATGTAGTTGTTAAAGGGGAGGTCTGGTCAGGGTCTGAGCTGTGGTTTATACATGCTATTTCCTGCTTCCACTGAATATCTTGTTGGAGGGAAACAGAATGCCCATACGTACTGCAGAATAATTTTTTATCTTTCCCAGAAATTGATTTCCGTATATTGTCCAAACTTCAAAACTTTAGCCGAGACATTTTGGTGAATGCAACTGACATGTTTTCTGGAGTGAGATGAAGGTTTGGAGTTAGGTATTAGGGGCTAAGGTTTCGGAGTTAGGGATTAGGGGTTAAGGTTTTGGGGTTAGGGATTAGGGGTTAAGGTTTTGGAGTTAGGGATTAGGGGTTAAGGTTTTGGAGTTAGGGATTAGGGGTTAAGGTTTTGGAGTTAGGGATTAGGGGTTAAGGTTTTGGAGTTAGGGATTAGGGGTTAAGGTTTTGGAGTTAGGTATTAGGGGTTAAGGTTTCGGAGTTAGGTATTAGGGGTTAAGGTTTTGGAGTTAGGGATTAGGGGTTAAGGTTTTGGAGTTAGGGATTAGGGGTTAAGGTTTTGGAGTTAGGGATTAGGGGTTAAGGTTTTGGAGTTAGGGATTAGGGGTTAAGGTTTCGGAGTTAGGGATTAGGGGTTAAGGTTTTGGAGTTAGGGATTAGGGGTTAAGGTTTTGGAGTTAGGGATTAGGGGTTAAGGTTTTGGAGTTAGGTATTAGGGGTTAAGGTTTTGGAGTTAGGGATTAGGGGTTAAGGTTTTGGAGTTAGGGATTAGGGGTTAAGGTTTTGGAGTTAGGGATTAGGGGTTAAGGTTTTGGAGTTAGGGATTAGGGGTTAAGGTTTCGGAGTTAGGGATTAGGGGTTAAGGTTTCGGAGTTAGGGATTAGGGGTTAAGGTTTCGGAGTTAGGGATTAGGGGTTAAGGTTTCGGAGTTAGGGATTAGGGGTTAAGGTTTTGGGGTTACGGGTTTGTATAGAATATGGTTAGGGGTTAGGGTTTGGGATTTGTGGGGGATTGTAGAATAAGGTTAGGGTTATGGGTTAGGGTAATGGTTAGGGTTATGGGTTAGGGTTAGAGATGTGTAGGGGTTTATAGAATATGGTTAGGGGTTAGGGTTATGGGTTAGGGTAATGGTTAGGGTTAGGGGTTAGTGTTAGAGATGTGTAGGGGTTTATAGAATATGGTTAGGGGTTAGGGTTATGGTTAGGGTTGTGGTTAGGGTCAGAGATGTGTAGGGGCTTATAGAATATGGTTAGGGGTTAGGGTTATGGGTTAGGGTAATGGTTAGGGTTAGGGGTTAGTGTTAGAGATGTGTAGGGGTTTATAGAATATGGTTAGGGGTTAGGGTTATGGGTTAGGGTAATGGTTAGGGTTAGAGATGTGTAGGGGCTTATAGAATATGGTTAGGGGTTAGGGTTATGGTTAGGGTTCGAGATTTGTAGGGGTTTATAGAATTTGGTTAGGGGTTAGGGTTATGGTTAGGTTAATGGTTAGGGTTAGAGATGTGTAGGGGTTTATAGAATATGGTTAGGGGTTAGGGTTATGGTTAGGGTTAGAGATGTGTAGGGGTTTATAGAATATGGTTAGGGGTTAGGGTTATGGTTAGGGTTTGAGATCTGTAGGGGTTTATAGAATATGGTTAGGGGTTATGGTTAGGGTTATGGTTTGGGTTCGAGATCTGTAGGGGTTTATAGAATAATGTTAGGGGTTATGAAGGAGTCGGGCACTTCTCCAACACCATCCATCCATCCATCCATCCATCCATCCATCCATGATGAGCCCCCCCTCACAAACTCCCCCCAAATTACAATAGTTACACAAACCCAGAGCTGTTTCTCCGGTCAAAATGCAACAAAGAAAGTAAATCTCAGAGCAAGGTAATCCCCTTTGTCTGATCCCTCTGGAGAATGTCCCACGCTCCAACGAGAACATCCTATTCCCTCCCTTCCTCTTCCTCCCTCCTCTACCCCTACTGCTCCTTTCTCATCTCTGTCTCCTCCTCTCCTCCTCCTCCTCCTCCCCTCCTGCTCCTGCTTCGACTCTCCTCCTCCTCCCTCGTTCCTCTTTTCCTCCTCCTCCCTCCTCCCTTCTCTCAACCACTACCATTACCCAGCCTGCACATAACCCCTTCTTTTTTCTTCCTTCTCTTACACCTCCCTCTCCTTCCTCTCTTTTCTACTCCTCCCTCTCCCTCTCCTTCCTCTCTTTTCTACACCTCCCTCTCCCTCTGCTTCCTCTCTCTTTTCTACACCTCCCTCTCCCTCTCCTTCTTCTCTCTTTTCTACTCCTCCCTCTCCCTCTCCTTCCTCTCTCTTTTCTACTCCTCCCTCTCCTTCCCTCTCTCTTTTCTACACCTCCCTCTCCCTCTCCTTCCTCTCTCTTTTCTACACCTCCCTCTCCCTCTCCTTCCTCTCTCTTTTCTACTCCCCCCTCTCCTTCCCCTCTCTTTTCTACTCCACCCTCTCCTTCCTCTCTCTTTTCTAAACCTCCCTCTCCTTCCCTCTCTCTTTTCTACACCTCCCTCTCCCTCTCCTTCCCTGTCTCTTTTCTACACCTCCCTCTCCCTCTCCTTCCCCTCTCTTTTCTACTCCTTCCTCTCCCCCTCCTTCCTCTCTCTTTTCTACACTTCCCTCTCCTTCCCTCTCTCTTTTCTACACCTCCCTCTCCCTCTCCTTCCCCTCTCTTTTCTACACCTCCCTCTCCCTCTCTTTCCCCTCTATTTTCTACTCCTTCCTCTCCCTCTCCTTTCCCTCTCTTTTGTACTCCTCGCTCTCCTTCCCCTCTCTTTTCTACTCCTTCCACTCCTTCCCTATCTCTTTTCTACACCTCCCTCTCCTTCCCTGTCTCTTTTCTACACCTCCCTCTCCCCCTCCTTCCCCTCTCTTTTCTACTCCTTCCTCTCCTTCCCTGTCTCTTTTCTACACCTCCCTCTCCCTCTCCTTCCCTGTCTCTTTTCTACACCTCCCTCTCCTTCTCCTTCCTCTCTCTTTTCTACTCCTTCCTCTCCTTCCCTGTCTCTTTTCTACACCTCCCTCTCCCTCTCCTTCCTCTCTCTTTTCTACACCTCCCTCTCCCTCTCCTTCCTCTCTCTTTTCTACTCCTCCCTCTCCCTCTCCTTCCTCTCTCTTTTCTACACCTCCCTCTCCCTCTCCTTCCTCTCTCTTTTCTACTCCTCCCTCTCCTCTTCCACTCATTTTAATTGACATTGCTTTTCATTTCTTTCTGTTTTCTAGTGTTGAGGGAGTTGTGCCATTGTTTTCTGTGACAATCACCTCAATGCGTCTCTTTAGGCCAACAAAGTCCTTTAATATATATATCAAATCAACTCAAACGATATTTGTCACAGGTGCCAAATACAACAAGTGTAGACCTTACCTTGAAATGCTTACTTCCAAGCCCTTAACCAACAGTGCAGTTCAAGAAGAGTTAAGAAAATAACACAATAACATAACAATAACAAGGCTATATACAGGGGGGTACCGGTACCGAGTCAGTGTGGAGGAGGACAGGTTGTTGAGGTAATCTGTACATGTAGGTAGAGGTGAAGTGACTAGGCATTGATAATAAACAGCGAGCAGCAACAGTGTACAAAACAAATGGAGGGTCAATGTAAATGGTCCGATGGCCAATTGATGAAATGTTCAGCAGTCTTATATATAATGGGTGTATTGTTGTGTCAAATAATCACGAGCCTATTAAGTTCTGTATGTGTATAAACCACTATAGTCTATACTACACAACCCCATGGATTGTGTACATGAGCCTGTACAGCTCAGGCATCCCTTCATCAAGTCCACTACTCTTATAGTGCAGGATTGTGTGTCACTACTTTGCAATGTTCCCTTGAATCTCCTCGTCACAGTATCAAATAAATTGCCACAAGGTCTTCAATAGGCTCTTCGAAGCATCTTCTGGAAATGTCCCACCATCTAACAGCTCCAGGAATCTCATACTGTCCAGGCTTTTGTACCAATCTGAGACGTGGTGTTGTCATGAATTGGGTCATACAGGGCCTTGTAGGTTTACATCCTGAGTGCTGCCGACACTTCCTCCTGTGCCTGATCTCTGGATCCTCCGCCATGCTAGCTGCCTTGTCTTATAGGGCACTGAATGCTACATGAGACTTGTGCTCCTCCATTCTGCTTGTGAGATTCTCTATTGTTCTCTTGCACTTCGTCCATCTGCTGTCAAACACAACATCTACAGTACGTGAGCGAAATATCTCTTCAAAAGTTCAAGTAAAAAAAAATGTCATCAAAATGTTCCAGTTTTGCTTTGAACTCATTTGCACATGACACAGTTATCCCCATCCGTGGTAGGGTATCAGATAACATGTATTTATAAAGCCCTTCTTACACAGTTATCCCCATCCGTGGTAGGGTATCAGATCAGATGTATTTATAAAGCCCTTCTTACACAGTTATCCCCATCCGTGGTAGGGTATCAGATCACATGTATTTATAAAGCCCTTCTTACACAGTTATCCCCATCCGTGGTAGGGTATCAGATAACATGTATTTATAAAGCCCTTCTTACACAGTTATCCCCATCCGTGGTAGGGTATCAGATCACATGTATTTATAAAGCCCTTCTTACACAGTTATCTCCATCCGTGGTAGGGTATCAGATCACATGTATTTATAAAGCCCTTCTTACACAGTTATCCCCATCCGTGGTAGGGTATCAGATCACATGTATTTATAAAGCCCTTCTTACACAGTTATCCCCATCCGTGGTAGGGTATCAGATCACATGTATTTATAAAGCCCTTCTTACACAGTTATCCCCATCCGTGGTAGGGTATCAGATAACATGTATTTATAAAGCCCTTCTTACACAGTTATCCCCATCCGTGGTAGGGTATCAGATCAGATGTATTTATAAAGCCCTTCTTACACAGTTATCCCCATCCGTGGTAGGGTATCAGATCACATGTATTTATAAAGCCCTTCTTACACAGTTATCCCCATCCGTGGTAGGGTATCAGATCACATGTATTTATAAAGCCCTTCTTACACAGTTATCTCCATCCGTGGTAGGGTATCAGATCACATGTATTTATAAAGCCCTTCTTACACAGTTATCCCCATCCGTGGTAGGGTATCAGATCACATGTATTTATAAAGCCCTTCTTACACAGTTATCCCCATCCGTGGTAGGGTATCAGATCACATGTATTTATAAAGCCCTTCTTACACAGTTATCCCCATCCGTGGTAGGGTATCAGATCACATGTATTTATAAAGCCCTTCTTACACAGTTATCCCCATCCGTGGTAGGGTATCAGATCACATGTATTTATAAAGCCCTTCTTACACAGTTATCCCCATCCGTGGTAGGGTATCAGATCACATGTATTTATAAAGCCCTTCTTACACAGTTATCCCCATCCGTGGTAGGGTATCAGATCACATGTATTTATAAAGCCCTTCTTACACAGTTATCCCCATCATTGGTAGGGTATCAGATCACATGTATTTATAAAGCCCTTCTTACACAGTTATCCCCATCCGTGGTAGGGTATCAGATCAGATGTATTTATAAAGCCCTTCTTACACAGTTATCCCCATCCGTGGTAGGGTATCAGATCACATGTATTTATAAAGCCCTTCTTACACAGTTATCCCCATCCTTGGTAGGGTATCAGATCACATGTATTTATAAAGCCCTTCTTACACAGTTATCCCCATCCGTGGTAGGGTATCAGATCACATGTATTTATAAAGCCCTTCTTACACAGTTATCCCCATCCTTGGTAGGGTATCAGATCACATGTATTTATAAAGCCCTTCTTACACAGTTATCCCCATCCGTGGTAGGGTATCAGATCACATGTATTTATAAAGCCCTACTTACACAGTTATCCCCATCCGTGGTAGGGTATCAGATCACATGTATTTATAAAGCCCTACTTACACAGTTATCCCCATCCGTGGTAGGGTATCAGATCACATGTATTTATAAAGCCCTTCTTGCATCAGCTGATATCTTACTGAAGTTAGCAAGCCACATTTAAATAAATGAACTGGACAAAAAAGTAAAGTTCCAAAACAAAGAAAACAGTTGACAATATAATTCCTCCGTCTCCTGTAATTTGAAAAAATGTACTTGAACTGTATGATATCCAAAAAAATGCTCATTTCTCTTCACTCTCAATCTCTATCCAACAGTGTCACCAAGCTTCTCAACACATAGAACACTCATAATGCACTTTGACGCAATCCCAATACAACACACCAGGTTCATTCTCTGATCCTAATTCTATGATTGGATGGACAGCATGTCAGTTCATACTGCAAAAGCTTTAATTGGTAGGTGGAAGTCCTCTGGAAGTGGTCATAATTACCATGTATGTCTTATGGAAGGCAGTGAGGCCTACGAGCCTCCAAGGTCTTGTATTGAAGTCAATGTAGCCAGAGGAGGACGGAAGCTAACTGTCCTCCGGCTGCACTGTGGTGCTACCGCAGACAGTGCTGTTAAAGTTACTCTAGACCTCCTTCGCAAAACAGTGTATTTTAATCAATTATTTGGTGACATTTGAATATATTTAGTGTAGTTTTATCTAAAAATTATAACTTTTTTAAATGTTTCAATATATATACATGTATTGACTTTTTTCACTGAGGAGGAAGGTTCTCCCCTTCCTCTTCTGAGGAGCCTCCACTGATATACCTTATCTGTAAACTAGAAATTGTAAAACAATCTTAACCCAAAGATAACCCAGAGACTAACTATTGCTGTCAGAAATATTCTAGAGGCATACATGGAAATCTAGTGTCTTAATAGATAGCAGCAGGGAGGTCTAGCCTCTGGCTGAGATTAGACACAGAGAGATTGGAAAGTTGCCTGTGTAATCTGCTAATCCCATTAATTATTACACAGTCATTATAGATGACTGACTATAATCCCTCCTGAGAGAGAAACACCATCCAGGAGTGGGTGGTTTACTGTTCCACCTGTTCAAGAGGAGAGCCACAGAAGAAGAAAGGAGCGAGGAGAGAGCAGGAGAAAGGAGAGAGAGGAGAGTGTAGGAGAAAGGAGAGAGAGAGGAGAGAGATAGAGAGAGAAAGCAGAGAGATAGAGAGAGAAAGCAGAGAGAGAGAATGCAGAGATATAGAGAGAGATAATGCAGAGATAGAGAGAATGCATAGAGATAGAGAGAATGCAGAGAGATAGAGAGAGAGAAAGCAGAGAGATAGCGAGAAAGCAGAGAGATAGAGAGAGAAAGCAGATATATATATATATATATATATTATATATATATATATATATATATACAGAGAGAGAACTGAATGTGATCAACCCCTTTAAATGTAAAGCTGTAGCTAACTAAGCTAGCCTTGACACTCCTTGACACACCTTTTGAAGAACTGTTTTTGGTTCCAGGTAGAACCATTGTGGGTTCCGTGTAGAACCCTTTCTACATGGAACGCAAAAGGGTTCTATCTGGGAAAAAGAAGGGTTATCCCCGGAACCCTAAAGGGTTCTCCTATGGGGACAGCCAAAAATACCTTTGGAAACCATTTTGGTACATATATGTTACCAACTGCTCTTCCATTCTTTTTTGTATTTTTTAATTTCACCTTTATTTAACCAGGTAGGCTAGTTGAGAACACCTTTATTTAACCAGGTAGGCTAGTTGAGAACACCTTTATTTAACCAGGTAGGCTAGTTGAAAACACCTTTATTTAACCAGGTAGGCTAGTTGCGAACACCTTTATTTAACCAGGTAGACTAGTTGAGAACACCTTTATTTAACCAGGTAGGCTAGTTGAGAACACCTTTATTTAACCAGGTAGGCTAGTTGAGAACACCTTTATTTAACCAGGTAGGCTAGTTGAGAACACCTTTATTTAACCAGGTATGCTAGTTGAGAACAAGTTCTCATTTACAACTGTGACCTGGCCAAGAAAAAGCATAGCAGTGTGAACAGACAACAACACAGAGTTACACATGGAGTAAACAATAAACAAGTCAATAGCATAGTAAAAAAATCTATATACATTGTGTGCAAAAGGCATGAGGTGGTAGGCGAATAATTACAATTTAGCAGATTAACACTTGAGTGATAAATGATCAGATGAACATGTGCAAGTAGAGATATTGATGTGCAAAAGAGCAGAAAAGTAAATAAATATAAACAGTATTGGGATGAGGTAGATAAATTGGGTGGGCTATTTACCGATGGACTATGTACAGCTGCAGCGATTGGTTAGCTGCTCAGATAGCAGCTGTTTAAAGTTGGTGAGGTATATAAAAGTCTCCAACTTCAGCATTATTTGCAATTCGTTCCAGTCACAGTCAGCAGAGAACAGGAAGGAAAGGCGGCCAAATGAGGTTTTGGCTTTAGGGATGATCAGTGAGATACACCTGCTGGAGCGAGTGCTACGGATGGGTGTTGCCATCGTGACCAGTGAAATGAGATAAGGCGGAGCTTTACCTAGCATGGACTTGTAGATGACCTGGAGCCAGTGGGTCTGGCGACGAATATGTAGCGAGGGCCAGCCGACTAGAGCATACAGGTCGCAGTGGTGGGTGGTATAAGGTGCTTTAGTAACAAAACGGATGGCACTGTGATAAACTGCATCCAGTTTGCTGAGTAGAGTATTGGAAGCTATTTTGTAGATGACATCGCCGAAGTCGAGGATCGGTAGGATAGTCAGTTTTACTAGGGTAAGTTTGGCGGCGTGAGTGAGTGAAGGAGGCTTTGTTGCGAAATAGAAAGCCAACTCTAGATTTGATTTTGGATTGGAGATGTTTGATATGAGTCTGGAAGGAGAGTTTACAGTCTAGCCAGACACCTACTGTAGGTACTTATAGATGTCCACATATTCATATACATTGGTTCTCATGCCATAACAATAGATAACAATAGTTACCAACTCTTCTACCATGTGTTGTCATGGCTACCGTTGTAGCTTAGATACAGTGTAAGACAGAACCTGACACCTCTGCTAGATGTTCTGTCTACATGTTTGCTGCAGAGAACAGACAGACACATAGAGCTAATGAGGAGAGATATGTCTTCTTCTGGGTTATTACGACTAATCAGACAGGGTCAGGAGATGATGGAGGTCATATTAAAACACAGTCAGTCCATAATACTCAGTCTAAATGGTTCGACTGGATGGTTTAACACCCACACAGAATTACACTTCTTCTGAAAGACGGTTGCCAGACCTCATATTGCTCACCTATGATATTGCACAACAATTTAAGTTTAAGTCAAAGTAAAAAGATAAAAGATATATTTGGGTTTGAAGTGACAAATCATCTCCTGAGCCATGGCAAAAATTATAATAAGCTGTAAACTGGTTGTTAGTTGAACGGTGTTTCCTCATCCAGGTTAAGCGAGTGTGTCACGGCCTGACCTTAGTTATCTATGTTTTCTTTTTTATTTTGGTTAGGTCAGGGTGTGACGAGGGTGGGATGTGTGTTTTGTCCTGTCTAGGGTTTTTTGTATATCTATGGGGTTTTGGTATGTCTCAGTAAATGTAGGTCTTTGGTGTCCTGAATTGGTTCCCGATCAGAGGCAGCTGTTTATCGTTGTCTCTGATTGGGGATCCTATTTAGGATGCCATTTTCCATGTTTCTTTTGTGTGTAGTTTCATGTGTAGTTGCATGTCAGCACTCGGTTTATCATAGTGTCGCATTCGTTTTGTTAGTTTGTTTGAGTGTTCTTTGTGCCCTGGTCTCTTCGTTATGACAAACTTTGGACATGTTTCCTCCAGCATCTTCACAAGGTCCTTTGCTGGGATTGATTTGCACTTTTCACACCAACGTGCATTATTCTCTAGGAGACAGATTGCGTCTCTTTCCTGAGCAGTATGACGGCTGCGTGGTCCCTGTGGTCCCTAGTCTTCTGTATGAGTCTTCAGTCAATAAGTATTCAACCCCTTTGTAATGGCAAGCCTAAATAAGTTCAGGAGTAAAAATGTGCTAAAGTGGTTTTTGAATGACTACATCATCAGACCAAGCCCTGTTAATTAAGGTAATACCTCCCATAATATCTAAGCGTTATCGTCATACATTTGTCTATGCTGGCAGGGGTGTTTTCAGTTAATCTTGTACCAATTAATTTGAACTCAACTCTTAGATCTGTTATTGTTAGCTCAAAAGAGTAGCCCACTGTGGCCTGCTCACCCAGTGCTTTTAGTTCAAATGTGAATTCAACAAACTGAATACCACCTCCGGTTTTCAAATCATGTAGAGTTTCCGCTGGTGCAAGATGGCAACCAAAGCCCATGTAAGTCAGTTTATAATATTCACTCATTGATTACTCTGAGAGTTCCCCATATTGACAGGAAACGAGGCATATGTTCTGGGTCGCTACTTCACAGGAGAGCCATTTGAAAGTAAAAACATTTTTTTAGCAAATGCCTTTTTGTTTTGCAGAAATGCCTTCTCGAACATGTGAAATTTCATGTACCTTAATAACGAACTTGTCATCTGTAAATAAGAATAAAATGGTTGAATTACCAGCCTATTTGGTTTAGCTACAGACATTATTTCTGTAATGTATCGAGTAGAAAACTTCATAAACCTAATATCAAGCTAAAGTGTACTGTTAGTTATCTAGCATTAGCTGGCTGGCTCGCTAGCTATCATTATGTGTATGCTCTCCACTTTCTAATTTTACAAATCAGTAAAAATTGAGTGTGATAGCTAAGGAGATGGAGAAAACGCCTGTCTTTGGATTACATCTTCAAACTAAGGGCAACCATGGCATCTGACAGGAGATGTGTCCGTCCATGTGGTATACTGGTAAGATAGTCTAGCGTTAGCTAGCTACATTTTCAGATATTATACGTTTCTAATTTTAACAAAGTTGTTTCATTTCAAGTTAAAGTGTACTGTTAGCGAGCTAACGTTAACTGGCTGGCTCACTAGCAAATGTTACATGCATGATCTTATTCTTCGTATCTTCGTAGACATTTGCTTGAATAGTTATAGTCTATAGTTAGCTAGCTAACATTGAATGTCGTTGGTTAGCTACCTATATATTCATGCAGGGTAGTAACGACATTAGTTGGGATTATGGTTCATTGGTTCATTGAGGTTAAAAACTAGCTCTAGCTAGTGTTCATTTCAATATAATTGTTTGATTTATTTTTTATTTCACCTTTATTAAACCAGGTAGGCCAGTTGAGAACAAGTTCTCATTTACAACTGCGACCTGGACAAGATAAAGCAAAGCAGTTCGACAACAACGACAGAGTTACACATGGGATAAGCAAACGTTCAGTCAATAACGCAATAGAAAAATCTGTATACTGTATACTGTGTGTGCAAATGATGTAAGGAGGTAAGGCAATAAATAGGCCATAGTGGCGAAGTAATTACAATTTAGTCATTTACATTTTGCAGATGAGGATGTGCAAGTAGATACAGTGCCTTGCGAAAGTATTCGGCCCCCTTGAACTTTGCGACCTTTTGCCACATTTCAGGCTTCAAACATAAAGATATAAAACTGTATTTTTTGTGAAGAATCAACAAGTGGGACACAATCATGAAGTGGAACGACATTTATTGGATATTTCAAACTTTTTTAACAAATCAAAAACTGAAAAATTGGGCGTGCAAAATTAATATCTGAAAAAAGAGGCGAGCTAGACTATCTTTCCTGTGGTTTGAAACCCTAGTAGAGCGAATATACCAGCTACCAACAGTTGTTGCAGTGACATTCTATAAGTCTTTATAAGTCTATAAATCTATAAGTCTTTAAAGATATTACACATTTCTAATTTTGACATGAAGTGTTAATTTGAAGTTAGTGTACTTTTAGCTAGCTAGCTAACATTAGCTGGCTGGCTCACTAGCTAACGTTAGTGCATGATCTTGTAATTTATATCTCAGAGACACTAGTTATATCCTAATGTTAGCTAGCTAACATTGAACCTGGTTGGTTAGCTACCTGCAGATTCATGCAGGGTCGTGAAATCACGAGTTGGGATTATGGATCATTGTTTACCTAGATACATGTCTTAACAAAAGACTCGTCCGAGTGTGCAGACAAACTGATTAATTTATGAACGCTCAGCTGACAGCACAGATGCAGTCACCAATGCTCTGGATAACATAACAGCCTAACAACCTCTACTATAGCAAGTAACGTTCCGTGAGCTGTTCTCTCATTTGTGTCTGGAAGGAGCTGGCAAGTTAGCTTGGGTGCTTGACTGCTGTTAGTCCATTCGAAACAACCCTTAAAGAGATGGGTGTGGTCTAAGGCTAAAGAGGGTGTGAACGATGCTGAATGGGTGGAGACAGAAGGGCTCTCCAGTAGTACCAAATTATTCTAAGGTGATTTTCTCAAAAGCAGAATGACTTTCCCATTGTTCCTCAACTGTACTGTATGATATACCATTTTGTAACTCTGTCTCTACTTTTATCCAATGTAAAAAATATATATATATATATTAAAAAAAACACAACTTCAAATGTTGCTACACCGATATGAGCCAGTTGATCACAAATGGTGCGGTTCTATGCAATCTTATAGCCATACCAACTATATCAAAATTAACCATCAGACAGGGCCTACAGCCACCCTCCTCTTCACTAGAGTTGTTGCGGTTAACGTATTACCACTGGCAGTCACGAGTCATGAAGGCAGTCAAATTCCACATGACTATTTAGTTTACATTTACATTACATTTAAGTCATTAGTCATGGTAATTAGGCTTCTCCAAGCTCTGATGCTGCTGCTGATCATTATTAGCCTACCAAACTTGCTAACTGCCTGGTACTCAGCACTCTATTGTCCTTCTAATCACTCTGACATCAATGCAAATTTATTTGAAAATCTAATCACACTTCATAGGAGCCCCTGAGATCAGGTTGCGCAACATTTCTATGGGCTATGCAATTGTGAGAAAAAAAAGAGTGATGGCCTCTTTTAAAAAGAGGAGGATCCCATAAGCTTTCTATAGACTAGGCCTACTATATGTATTTCTCAACTTTCCTAATATTAAGCACACTATTTACAACAGGAGCCGCTTGGCATGAAAATAAACCTCAGGGAAAAGCGTCCTCACTAACTAACTAGAGTTCATGTTTTAAAATTCACCCAATGTTTATGTGTCTGATGGACCCACAACATGAGTTTAAAAAATAATACATCCATAACAATTTACACGCACAGTTCATATTTAATACTTAGATGTTGACATGTCAATTACAAGCAATGTGTACAGCATACATGATTCATATTTGCCATTTACCTCTGCTAGATCACATTTCTCTATAAAAGCACTGTACATTTTTTGGTTGATTAAAAATAGATTTTTTTTGAAAAAATATATGTTCATGACATGAGTGGAAAAAAATGTGGTCAGATGACGCAGATGCTACGGAACTGTTTTACTGGAAGATGTTCTGGGATTCATTCAATGGCATTGAGGAGTATACTTGTGAAAGTATTCACCCTCCTTGGTATTTCTCCTATTTTGTTGCCTTACAACCTGGAATTAAAATCATTTTTTGGATGGTTGTAAAACCATTTGATTTACACAACAAGCCTACCACTTTACATTACATTACAGTCATTTAGCAGACGCTCTTATCCACTTTGAAGATGCATCATATTTTCACTGTGAAACAAACAAGTAATAAGTCGAAAAAAATGGAAAACTTAAGTGTGCATAACTATTCACGCCCCCAAAGTCAATACGTAAAACATTTAAACATGTTAACCCTCGCAAGGCTGTAGGTTCAGACGGCATCCCCAGCTGCGTCCTCAGAGCATGCGCAGACCAGTTGGCTGGTGTGTTTACGGACATATTCAATCAATCCTTATCCCAGTCTGCTTGTTAGAGCCGATTTGGACATATTTGCGTAAAAGACTGAACATATGGAGCTCCATGTATATTTGTGTAAATATATTAAATATTAATGTAAATGATGAAATATTAGGTACGTACCATTATGATTTATATTTACCTGATTTGAGATATATTCATTTGTTGTTTGTGTAACTCAGTTTTTGTCCCCCCCTCTTGCCTATTCATTGTATTGTGGTAAGTGTGTTAGGATAAAGGCAGGAAGTTGGGCCTTCGGGAGGGGGAGTCCTTGCTAGATGCGGGAGCGGTATAGTTTTTTGACCATACATCCATACATACATACATACATACAGACAGGTCATAATATGTATTTTCCATATCAAGTATTCTCTGCTTTAAGTTGATTGGAGAATAATTTATTTGTTAGATATAAGAAGAATAAACATTTTTGTTGCACCATATCCCTGGATGTCATGGAATGTTTGGCCGTTTGGAAACCTTGAGTGTGGACTGTATGCGTACCAAACAACCCCGCTTCAGGCTTGGGCAGTGGCTATGGTAAAGACGAAAGGAAGCCACTACACTGCTGTTCCCACATGCTTCAAAGCTAAGCAAGAAAGCTAAGGTAACTGAGCTAAATGACTACCGCCCCGTAGCACTCACTTCCGTCATCATGAAGTGCTTTGAGAGACTAGTCAAGGACCATATCACCTCCACCCTACCTGACACCCTAGACCCACTCCAATTTGCTTAACTTCTTGAAACTCCCCATCCCGGATCCGGGATCGTGACTAAAGCCTCAGGCTCATTAGCATAACGCAACGTTAACGATTTCTGAAAATCGCAAATAAAATTAAAATAATGCATCTGCTCTCAAGCTTAGCCTTTTTTTAACAACACTGTCATCTCAGATTTTCAAAATATGCTTTTGAACCATAGAAATTGACTAATTTGTGTAAGAGTATGCAAAGCTAGCATAGCATTTTGTGTAGCATGTAGCACGCAACATTTTCACAAAAACCAGATAACCAAATAAATAAAATAATTTACCTTTGAAGAGCTTCTGATGTTTTCAATGAGGAGACTCTCAGTCACATACCAAATGCGCAGTGTTTCCTGAAAGCGTCTGTGTGTAGGAGAAATCGTTCCGTTTTCTACATTGCGTCTGGCTACCGAAACGAACCGAAAATGCAGTCACCTACAACGTAAAACTTTTCCGGATTAACTACATAATATCGACCGAAACATGGCAAACGTTGTTTGGAATCAGTCCTCAAGGTGTTTTTTCACATATCTCTTCATTGACATGCAGTTCGTGGAAGCTTGCTTTACTCTCTGTATCGTATGGAAAAATACTGGCAGGTGACTTTTGCGCACCAATTTCGGCGCAGGACACCGGGCGGACACGTGGTAAATGTGGTCTCTTATGGTCAATCTTCCAATGATCTGCCTACAAATACGTCACAATGCTGCAGACACCTTGGGGAAACGACAGAAAGGGCAGACTTACTCCTCTCGCGTTCACAGCCATATAAGGAGACCATGGAAAACAGAGCCTCAAAATCCTTGTCATTTCCTGGATGCCATCTCATCTTGGTTTTGCCTGAAGCTCACGTTATAGGGCACGCACAGAGAAGATCTTTGTATTTCTGGACACGTCAGAGTGTTTTCTTTCGAACGGTAGCAATTATATGCATAGTCGAGCATCTTTTTGTGACAAAATATCTTGTTTAAAACGGGAACGTTTTTCATCCAAAAATGAAATAGCGCCCCCAGAGCATCAACAGGTTAAGGCCAAAATAGGTCCACAGACGATGCAATCTCAACCACACTGCACACTGCCCTAACCCATCTGGACAAGAGGAATACCTATGTGAGAATGCTGTTCATCGACTACAGCTCGGCATTTAGCACCATAGTACCCTCCAAGCTTGTCATCAAGCTCGAGACCCTGGGTCTCGACCCCGCCCTGTGCAACTGGGTACTGGACTTCCTGATGGGCCGCCCCCAGGTGGTGAGGGTAGGCAACAACATCTCCACCCCGCTGATCCTCAACACTGGGGCCCCACAAGGGTGCGTTCTGAGCCCTCTCCTGTACTCCCTGTTCACCCACGACTGCGTGGCCACGCACGCCTCCAACTCATTCATCAAGTTTGCAGACGACACAACAGTGGTAGGCTTGATTACCAACAACGACGAGACGCCTACAGGGAGGAGGTGAGGGCCCTCGGAGTGTGGTGTCAGGAAAATAACCTCACACTCAACATCAACAAAACTAAGGAGATGATTGTAGACTTCAGGAAACAGCAGAGGGAACACCCCCCTATCCACATCGGTGGAACAGTAGTGGAGAGGGTAGTAAGTTTTAAGTTCCTTGGCATACACATCACAGACAAACTGAATTGGTCCACTCACACAGACCGCATTGTGAAGAAGGCGCAGCAGCGCCTCTTCAACCTCAGGAGGCTGAAGAAATTCGGCTTGTCACCAAAAGCACTCACAAACTTCTACAGATGCACAATCGAGAGCATCCTGGCGGGCTGTATCACCGCCTGGTACGGCAACTGCTCCGCCCACAACCGTAAGGCTCTCCAGAGGGTAGTGAGGTCTGCACAACGCATCACCAGGGGCAAACTACCTGCCCTCCAGGACACCTACACAACCCGATGTTACAGGAAGGCCATGAAGATCATCAAGGACAACAACCACCCGAGCCACTGCCAGTTCACCCCACTATCATCCAGAAGGCGAGGTCAGTACAGGTGCATCAAAGCTGGGACCGAGAGACTGAAAAACAGCTTCTATCTCAAGGCCATCACACTGTTAAACAGCAACCACTAACATTGAGTGGCTGCTGCCAACACACTGACTCAACTCCAGCCACTTTAATAATGGGAATTGATGGGAAATTATGTAAAATATATCACTCGCCACTTTAAACAATGCTACCTAATATAATGTTTACATACCCTACATTATTCATCTCATATGTATACGTATATACTGTACTCTATATCATCTACTGCATCCTTATGTAATACATGTATCACTAGCCACTTTAACTATGCCACTTTGTTTACATACTCATCTCATATGTATATACTGTACTCGATACCATCTACTGTATCTTGCCTATGCTGCTCTGCACCATCACTCATTCATATCTTTATGTACATATTCTTTATCCCCTTACACTTGTGCATAAGACAGTAGTTTTGGAATTGTTTGTTAGATTACTCGTTGGTTAATACTGCATTGTCGGAACTAGAAGCACAAGCATTTCGCTACACTCACATTAACATCTGCTAACCATGTGTGACCATGTGACAAATAAAATTTGATTTGATTCAGTCCATAGTCCTATAAGGTTAGTATCACACCTCATGTAGTCTAGTCCATAGTCCTATATGTTTTAATAAAGTTAGTATCACACCTCATGTAGTCTAGTCCATAGTCCTATATGTTTTAATAGGGTTAGTATCACACCTCATGTAGTCTAGCCCATAGTCCTATAAGGTTAGAATCACACCTCATGTAGTCTAGCCCATAGTCCTATAAGGTTAGTATCACACCTCATGTAGTCTAGCCCATAGTCCTATAAGGTTAGAATCACACCTCATGTAGTCTAGCCCATAGTCCTATAAGGTTAGAATCACACCTCATGTAGTCTAGCCCATAGTCCTATAAGGTTAGTATCACACCTCATGTAGTCTAGTCCATAGTCCTATAAGGTTAGTATCACACCTCATGTAGTCTAGTCCATAGTCCTATATGTTTTAATAAGGTTAGTATCACACCTCATGTAGTCTAGTCCATAGTCCTATAAGGTTAGTATCACACCTCATGTAGTCTAGTCCATAGTCCTATATGTTTTAATAAGGTTAGTATCACACCTCATGTAGTCTAGCCCATAGTCCTATAAGGTTAGTATCACACCTCATTTAGTCTAGTCCATAGTCCTATAAGGTTAGTATCACACCTCATGTAGTCTAGTCCATAGTCCTATAAGGTTAGTATCACACCTCATGTAGTCTAGCCCATAGTCCTATAAGGTTAGTATCACACCTCATGTAGTCTAGCCCATAGTCCTATAAGGTTAGTATCACACCTCATGTAGTCTAGTCCATAGTCCTATGTGTTTTAATAAGGTTAGTATCACACCTCATGTAGTTTAGTCCATAGTCCTATAAGGTTAGTATCTCACCTCATGTAGTCTAGCCCATAGTCCTATAAGGTTAGTATCACACCTCATGTAGTCTAGCCCATAGTCCTATAAGGTTAGTATCACACCTCATGTAGTCTAGTCCATAGTCCTATGTGTTTTAATAAGGTTTGTAGCGCAACTAAAGTGGCCAAATACTTTATTTCAAAATTAAACACATTAATCTGATTTACAAGCGGTCTAGAGACTTGCTGGTATATATAAGCAGCACATGCGTTTCACGTTCGGGGAAAGATCATTTTCCCATATAAATTGACCTTTTATAATTAAAGCATCAAATGCATAATTGCATTTGTTGTTACTTTTGCTAATGTGGTTTTCAGCTATTGGAACATTCATGCTTATAGCCTACTGCCATCTGCACATTGCTGAGGATATAATGGGAAGAAATAGACCAATAGTTTATCAACTTTTTAAGCTAAACGTTCTGATCTGTTGCTGCAGCCACATAGCATTAAAAAAAGGTTTTGTATTAATTTGGTATCTATCGAATCCCACCACTGTCCCAGACGATGTTTGGAATATTTCTTACTTCCACAGAATAGAATAGGTTGACTTTTGTACTATGGGCATAGTAGATTGACATAGGCTAGTGCTTTTGCTGTTCATTAGGCCTCCTCATCTTGTAGGCTGACTAAAGGTAAGTGTGGACAGCTCTTCCAATATCTTCAATATGCGCCTCGGAATTGGATCAGGACGCCCACAGTTACTTCCCCTATGTGTCTGTCTTCACTTGTAGCCTGTGAGAAAGACCCAATTAAGTGGTGGATAGTCGTGACTGATAGCTGTGTGAGTGAGAGCACACTCAGGGAGAAGGGCACAACGCAGCACACTCAGGGAGAAGGGCACAACGCAGCACACTCAGGGAGAAGGGCACAACGCAGCACACTCAGGGAGAAGGGCACAACGCAGCACACTCAGGGAGAAGGGCACAACGCAGCACTCCGGCCCGCAAAAGGCATGGATTTTTTTAGGGTGCTTAAGATGGGCTGGTCCTGGGGCTGGCTGCTGATGGGCTGGTCCTGGGGCTGGTTGCTGATGGGCTGGTTGCTGATGGGCTGGTCCTGGGGCTGGTTGCTGATGGGCTGGTTGCTGATGGGCTGGTCCTGGGGCTGGTTGCTGATGGGCTGGTTGCTGATGGGCTGGTCCTGGGGCTGGTTGCTGATGGGCTGGTCCTAGGGCTGGTTGCTGATGGGCTGGTCCTGGGTGCTTTAAGATGGGCTGGTCCTGGGGCTGGTTGCTGATGGGCTGGTCCTGGGGCTGGTTGCTGATGGGCTGGTCCTGGGGCTGGCTGCTGATGGGCTGGTCCTGGGGCTGGCTGCTGATGGGCTGGTGTCTGATGGGCTGGTCCTGGGGCTGGCTGCTGATGGGCTGGTTGCTGATGGGCTGGTCCTGGGGCTGGTTGCTGATGGGCTGGTCCTGGGGCTGGCTGCTGATGGGCTGGTCCTGGGGCTGGCTGCTGATGGGCTGGCTGCTGATGGGCTGGTCCTGTGGCTGGCTGCTGATGGGCTGGTCCTGGGGCTGGTTGCTGATGGGCTGGTCCTGGTTGCTGATGGGCTGGTCCTGGGTGCTTTAAGATGGGCTGGTCCTGGGGCTGGTTGCTGATGGGCTGGTTCTGGGTGCTTTAAGATGGGCTGGTCCTGGGTGCTTTAAGATGGGCTGGTCCTGGGTGCTTTAAGATGGGCTGGTCCTGGGTGCTTTAAGATGGGCTGGTCCTGGGTGCTTTAAGATGGGCTGGTCCTGGGTGCTTTAAGATGGGCTGGTCCTGGGTGCTTTAAGGCCAGAAAGGGAATTCCGCTGTGAAATTCGAGGCATTATCAAATGCTTGTCAAATTGTGAATGAGAGACTGATGTAGTGTGCAGCCTGTGCAGAAAACAAAGCAGAGATCACATGCCTTTTTTCATATCCTCATTAGTCTCATCATGCAGCCTTACATTGCATTACAAATCTAAACATACAGCCCAATATTTGTAGAACATCTAAAGTTACATAAAAAATGGATAATAATAATAATAAATAAATTAAGCAGATAGGAGCTGTTTCTTTGTCAACCCAGAATAGCTGCATGTTCACACTCCCTGATATAGTTTGGAGAGAATATGTATATTTTTAATCAGCTTTGTTCAATTGTATTCTTCATACGATAAAATAATGGCATGGAATTATAAGCAAATCTTGTCTGCTCAATGAACTAGTTGTCACGTTCTGACCTTTATTTCCTTTGTCATTATTTAGTGTGGTCAGGGCGAGTTGGGGTGGGCAGTCTATGTTTGTTTGTCTATGATTTGGGTATTTCTATGTTTCAGCCTAGTATGGTTCTCAATCAGAGGCAGGTGTCATTAGTTGTCTCTGATTGAGAATCATACTTAGGTAGCCTGGATTTCACTGTTTGTTTGTGGGTGTTTGTTTCCGTGTCTGTGTTTTTCACCACACGGTACTGTTTCGGGTTTCGTTCGTTCCACGTTTATTGTTTTTGTATTCAGTTGTGTTCATGTTAAGTATTTCTTATTAAAAGAATCATGGACACTTAACACGCCGCATATTGGTCCTCAGAACCTTCTCGCCTCTCCTCTTCGGAAGAAGAGGAGGAAATCCCTTACAATAGTGTAGCCCACAGCCATATGGCATAGCCAGATCAGGACCGAACATAAGAACAACTCAGAGTATGTTATTCTGCTCTTCTGAAAGAGACTACGTGTTCTTCAAATCATTCTTCTTTACACCTGTCTAAAATAAATAATGGATTTATTGTGAAGGTGTAGGCATTATTATATGGATATATTAGACTTCTTACAAATGGCTTGTAGGCTATTTGAGATGCTAAATGAGATGCTAAATGTGTTGATGTTAATTGACAGTCAGGTATTGTGAGACCGACAGGTATGTGCTTGCCAATCACCGGCTGATGAAATTTGATGACCTCCTTACTGCAACCGTATATTGAACGTGTGTTGTCTTGTTTGAGATAGACTCCATCAGACAGAAAACATCGTAAAGAACTTGGGATGATGCATCTGAAAATTCGGAGCCTACTTCCTGAACGGGATTACATCACTTCCTGAACTGGATGACATCAAGAGCTGGGCTATACAGATGAATCCAGACATTCTGGTATTGACTGAAACGTGGATCTCTGGGGTTATTCTGGACTCTGATATTAATATGGAGGGTTATGAAGTGTTCAGAGCTGTCAGACAGGGTAGAGGTGGGGTGGAGGGGTCATTCTGGACGTGATGTATTCAGAGCTGACAGACAGGGTAGAGGGGGGGTGGAGGGGTCATTCTGGACGTGATGTATTCAGAGCTGACAGACAGGGTAGAGGGGGGGTGGAGGGGTCATTCTGGACGTGATGTATTCAGAGCTGACAGACAGGGTAGAGGGGGTGGAGGGGTCATTCTGGACGTGATGTATTCAGAGCTGACAGACAGGGTAGAGGGGGGGTGGAGGGGTCATTCTGGACGTGATGTATTCAGAGCTGACAGACAGGGTAGGGGGGGTGGACATTGTTATAAGAAATCCATTTCTCTTTCCCAAAAATATGAGCATCTATCGTTAATCTTTTGCCTGGAAAACCTTTATTGGTTTCTACACCGTCCTTACACAACTAAGCTTTGTGCACTCGAGGAGTCAACTAGTTTGCCTTATTTTAGGTTGCTAGGTTCTATTATTGCACGGTGACCAATAACATCTGCTAACCATGTGTATGTGACCATTAACATCTGCTAACCATGTGTATGTGACCATTAACATCTGCTAACCATGTGTATGTGACCATTAACATCTGCTAACCATGTGTATGTGACCAATAACATCTGTTAACCATGTATACGTGACCAATAACATCTATTAACCATGTGTACGTGACCAATAACATCTGTTAACCATGTGTATGTGACCATTAACATCTGCTAACCATGTGTATGTGACCATTAACATCTGCTAACCATGTGTATGTGACCATTAACATCTGCTAACCATGTGTATGTGACCATTAACATCTGCTAACCATGTGTATGTGACAAATACATTTGATTTATTAAATCAGAAGTTTTTATTCTGGGTGACCTATATTATTGTTTGGAAATACAGGCCTCAGACAATCTAAAAGACATGTGTAATGATATGAACCTAACCCAGCTGGTGACTAAGTTTTCACGGCCCAACCCTAAACATCCTTTACGGTACTGAGTCAATGTGGAGGCTATATACAGGGTGTTACGGTACAGAGTCAATGTGGAGGCTATATACAGGGTGTTACGGTACAGAGTCAATGTGGAGGCTATATACAGGGGGTACTGGTACAGAGTCAATGTGGAGGCTATATACAGGGTGTTACGGTACAGAGTCAATGTGGAGACTATATACAGGGGGTACCGGTACAGAGTCAATGGGGAGGCTATATACAGGGGGTACCGGTACAGAGTCAATGGGGAGGCTATATACAGGGTGTTACGGTACAGAGTCAATGTGGAGGCTATATACAGGGTGTTACGGTACAGAGTCAATGTCGAGGCTATATACAGGGTATTACGGTACAGAGTCAATGTGGAGGCTATATACAGGGTGTTACGGTACAGAGTCAATGTGGAGGCTATATACAGGGTGTTACGGTACAGAGTCAATGTGGAGGCTATATACAGGGTGTTACGGTACAGAGTCAATGTGGAGGCTATATACAGGGTGTACCGGTACAGAGTCAATGTGGAGGCTATATACAGGGTGTTACGGTACAGAGTCAATGTGGAGGCTATATACAGGGTGTTACGGTACAGAGTCAATGTGGAGGCTAAATACAGGGTGTTACGGTACAGAGTCAATGTGGAGGCTATATACAGGGTGTTACGGTACAGAGTCAATGTGGAGGCTATATACAGGGTGTTACGGTACAGAGTCAATGTGGAGACTATATACAGGGGGTACCGGTACAGAGTCAATGGGGAGGCTATATACGGGGGGTACCGGTACAGAGTCAATGGGGAGGCTATATACAGGGTGTTACGGTACAGAGTCAATGTGGAGGCTATATACAGGGTGTTACGGTACAGAGTCAATGTCGAGGCTATATACAGGGTATTACGGTACAGAGTCAATGTGGAGGCTATATACAGGGTGTTACGGTACAGAGTCAATGTGGAGGCTATATACAGGGTGTTACGGTACAGAGTCAATGTGGAGGCTATATACAGGGTGTTACGGTACAGAGTCAATGTGGAGGCTATATACAGGGTGTTACGGTACAGAATCAATGTGGAGGCTATATACAGGGGGTACCGGTACAGAGTCAATGTGGAGGCTATATACAGGGTGTTACGGTACAGAGTCAATGTGGAGGCTATATACAGGGTGTTACGGTACAGAGTCAATGTGGAGGCTATATACAGGGTGTTACGGCTTGTTAGACAAAAGGGGAAGTGGGGGTCGACTAAGAAGTCACTACAAAGTGATAATTATAACAATTGAAATGTTAATCCTTTGCACATGAACGCTCACTCATTCGGGAACAATTGCAATCAATATATATATATTTTCGCTCAGTGTGTCGTCTTGATCACTGGTGAAATGTTTTTTTTTTTTTGTCTGTCTCTCTCACTCTCTCTCTCTGTCGTGGTTATAGTGAATAGTTCAGAGTGACATTCTTTCGATTCATTAGAGAGTGGATGTTTCAGCGGTTGTCGTTCTTCGCGTTCAATGATACCAAATTCCTAGCTGCGGACTAGTAATTAATATCAAAGACTTGTTCTTATTCTGTCGGTATAGATAGTCTAAGAGTTTAACCACGTGGTATGGTTAAAATATTCAGCAATGGTCCACAACCTTTGTCCTCTCCTAATGGAGAAAAACATGGTCTGGTAATAATTTCTCAAAGTTGGGTTTTATTCGGAATTGCAGAAAAGGGGCTGTCCCAGGATGCCTGACCCTAACTGGGCTCAGGGGCAGTCCTCTGATTTAGTTCAAATCAAAAGGGAATTGTATTTTCCTTCATTAAACAGTCCAAAATCATTTTACACAACTTTACAAACATTATCATACTCACTCATTCATCTTTTACAACAATTAGATGTAAACCTCATATCTGAGGCTATTATATAAACAGTGTTGTGGTAATGTAGCCACACCTTCTCCCATGAGCTTCCCCAAGTTGTGACAAACGGACCAGTTCGTAGCTGGATTCTTCACCCATCTTCTATACTTTCTCCGGAACATGAAATTTGTTTGTACCTCAAGTTCTGTGAGGTGGAGTATTTCCCTTGTCCTCTATGAAAATATACTCTCTCTATACTATACAACGTCTCTCTGACCACAGCAACCTAGTTGAAGGAGGAAAGGGGGAGGCAGGGAGAGGGGGATGGGGCTTGCTATACCCAAAGAGGCCAACGTCATGCCAACCATCACCCCATTTCAAGATTAGAGAATCCTTGGTAAATGTACAACTTTGTTATTTCTTATCTAAGAAATGTATTTTGAATGTTAATCAATCAGGGTTTCGCCCTGGTCATCCAATCAGGGTTTAGGCCTCGGCATCCAATCAGGGTTTAGGCCTGGGCATCCAATCAGGGTTTAGGCCTGGGCATCCAACCAGGGTTTAGGCCTGGGCATCCAATCAGGGTTTAGGCCTGGGCATCCAATCAGGGTTTAGGCCTGGGCATCCAATCAGGGTTTAGGCCTAGGCATCCAATCAGGGTTTAGGCCTAGGCATCCAATCAGGGTTTAGGCCTGGGCATCCAATCAGGGTTTAGGCCTGGGCATCCAACCAGGGTTTAGGCCTAGGCATCCAATCAGGGTTTAGGCCTGGGCGTAGCACTATTATAGCAACCACTTTAGTGGTTAATGATCTTGTCAACACTTTAGACACTAAAATTACATGTGCTGCTTTATTTTAGACATGTGAAAAGCTTTTGATACTGTTGATCATGTTATTTATTGAATAAATGGTCCTCCTCTCCTCCTTCCCCACCCTTTCCTCCTCCTCTGCTCTTCACTTTCTCCTACTCCTCCTCATCCTCCCCCTCCCCATCCTCTCCTTCCCCACCATCTCCTCATCCTCTCCTCCCCCACCCCTCTCCTCTTCTCTCCTCCTCTGCTCTTCTCCTCCTCCCTCTTCCTCTCCTTCCCCACCCTCTCCTCTTCTCTCCTCCTCTCCTCTTTCCTCCTCCTCCGCTCTTCCTCTCCTCCCCCACCCTCTCCTATTCTCTCCTCCTCCTCCTCCCTCTCTTCCTCTCCTCTTCTTTCCTCCTCCTCTCCTCCTCATCTCCTCTTCTCTCATCCTCCTCTCTTCCTCTCCTCCCCCCCACCCTCTCCTCTTCTCTCCTCCTCCTCTCTCCCTCTCCTCCCCCCACCCTCTCCTCTTCTCTCCTCCTCCTCTCTCCCTCTCCTTCCCCCACCCTCTCCTCTCCTCCTCCTCCTCTTCCTCACCTCCTCCTCCTCTCTTCCTCTCCTCCCCCACCCTATCCTCTTCTCTCCTCCTCCACTCCTCTTCTCTCCTCCTCCTCCTCTCTTCCCCTCCTTCCCCAACCCTAACCTCCTCTCTCCTCCTCCTCCTCTCTTCCTCTCCTTCCCCCACCCTCTCCTCTTCTCTCCTCCTCCTCCTGCTCCTCCTCTTCCTCCTCCTCCCCCACCCTCTCCTCTTTTCCTCCTCCTCCTCTCTTCTCTCCTCCTCCTGCCACCGTCTCCTCTTCTCTCCTCCCTCCCTCCCCTCCTCCCACCCTCTCCTCTCTCTCCTCCTCCTCCTCCTCCCCCCACACTCTCCTCTTCTATCCTCCTCCTCTTCTCTCCTCCTCCTCTTCTCTCCACCTCCCACTCCTTCTCCTCCTCCTCCCCCCACCCTCTCCTCTTCTCCTCCTCTCTTCTCTCCTCCTCTCTCTATGCAGTATGGAGTGACAGCTGTAAGATGTCCCTTGCCGAAGGCAACAAGGCTCTTGACGCTCCAATTGATTTTTATTCAATTTATCTCAAGATGTTCCTTTTTATTTGATGGTTGAAGGCGGTTGTAGTTATTTGCTGTGATGGGTCTGATGTATTAGTGTTGGTATGCGGCCCAAATCCCACCCTATGGGCTTTGGTCAAAAGTAGCTTACGGTATAGGGAATAGGGCATCGTTTGGAACGTGCCCTAAGTCTCACAACATCCCTGTCTGTTGCTGTGCCTGTACTGTTTACAGTGTGTTACATCTCAACACAAGCTGGACAAAACAACTTCCTAATATTTAGTTGCACCTTTTATTGGATTTAATTTCACCTTTATTTAACCAGGTAGGCCAGATCACCTTTATTTAACCAGGTAGGCCAGACCACCTTTATTTAACCAGGTAGGCCAGACCACCTTTATTTAACCAGGTAGGCCAGATCACCTTTATTTAACCAGGTAGGCCAGACCACCTTTATTTAACCAGGTAGGCCAGACCACCTTTATTTAACCAGGTAGGCCAGTAGAGAACAAGTTCTCATTTACATCTGTGACCTGGCCAAGATAAAGCAAAGCAGTGCGACACAAACAACAACACAGAGTTACACATAAACAAACGTACAGTCAATAACACAATAGAAAAGAAAAATAGAAACATCTATGTACAGTGTGTTCAAATGTAGAATAGTAGGGAGGTAAGGCAATACATAGGCCATAGTGACGAAATAAATACAATTTAGCATTAATACTGGAGTGATATATGTGCAGATGATGTTGGGATGCAAAAGAGCAAAAGGGTAAGTAATAATATGGGGATGAGGTAGTTGGGTGGGCTATTTACAGATGGGCTGTGTACAGGTACAGTGATCGGTAAGCTGCTCTGACAGCTGGTGCTTAAAGTTAGTGAGGGAGATTTAAGACTCCAGCTTCAGTGACTTTTGCAATTTGTTCCAGTCATTGGCAGCAGAGAACTGGAAGGAAAAGCCGCCAAAGGAAGTTTTGGCTTTGGAGGTGACCAGTGAGACATACCTGCTGGAGCGTGTGGGTGTTGCTATGGTGACCGGAGTTAAGGCAGGGCTTTACCTATCAAAGACTTATAGTTGACCTGGAGCCAGTGGGAATGGCCGGCAGATATGTTGTGAGGGCCAGCCAATGAGAGCACAGAGGTAATTTAAATAAAACCAGAGAGGATAAAGTTAACTTTTGGCTACTTGGTGAATTTGCAAGACAAGACTTTGTGAGATGGATATTACCAAAACACTTCTGCCTGCTGTCTCTCTCTCTCTCCTCCCACTGACCTGCTGTCTCTCTCTCTCCTCCCACTGGCCTGCTGTCTCTCTCTCTCCTCCCACTGGCCTGCTGTCTCTCTCTCCTCCCACTGGCCTGCTGTCTCTCTCTCCTCCCACTGGCCTGCTGTCTCTCTCTCTCTCTCTCTCCTCCCACTGGCCTGCTGTCTCTCTCTCTCTCTCCTCCCACTGGCCTGCTGTCTCTCTCTCTCTCCTCCCACTGGCCTGCTGTCTCTCTCTCTCTCCTCCCACTGGCCTGCTGTCTCTCTCTCTCTCTCTCCTCCCACTGCCCTGCTGTCTCTCTCTCTCTCCTCCCACTGGCCTGCTGTCTCTCTCTCTCTCTCTCCTCCCACTGACCTGCTGTCTCTCTCTCTCTCCTCCCACTGACCTGCTGTCTCTCTCTCTCTCTCCTCCCACTGACCTGCTGTCTTTCTCTCTCCTCCCACTGGCCATCCTGCTGTGTCTCTCTCTCTCTCTCCTCCCACTGGCTTGCTGTCTCTCTTTCTCTCCTCCGACTGGCCTGCTGTCTCTCTCTCTCTCCTCCGACTGGCCTGCTGTCTCTCTCTCTCTCCTCCCACTGGCCTGCTGTCTCTCTCTCCTCCCACTGGCCTGCTGTCTCTCTCTCCTCCCACTGGCCTGCTGTCTCTCTCTCTCTCTCTCTCCTCCCACTGGCCTGCTGTCTCTCTCTCTCTCTCCTCCGACTGGCCTGCTGTCTCTCTCTCTCTCTCTCTCCTCCCACTGGCCTGCTGTCTCTCTCTCTCTCTCTCCTCCCACTGGCCTGCTGTCTCTCTCTCTCTCTCTCCTCCCACTGGCCATCCTGCTGTGTCTCTCTCTCTCTCTCTCCTCCCACTGGCCTGCTGTCTCTCTCTCTCTCTCTCCTCCCACTGGCCTGCTGTCTCTCTCTCTCTCTCTCCTCCCACTGGCCATCCTGCTGTGTCTCTCTCTCTCTCTCTCCTCCCACTGGCCTGCTGTCTCTCTCTCTCTCTCTCTCTCCTCCGACTGGACTGCTGTCTCTCTCTCTCTCTCTCTCTCCTCCCACTGGCCTGCTGTCTCTCTCTCTCTCCTCCCACTGGACTGCTGTCTCTCTCTCTCTCCTCCCACTGGACTGCTGTCTCTCTCTCTCCTCCCACTGGCCTGCCTGATGTGTCTCTCTCTCATCTCAATTGAATTGAATTGAATTCAAGGGGCTTTATTGTCATAGGAAACACTTGTTAACATTGCCAAAGGAAGTGAAGTAGATAATGTACACAATTGAAGTAGGCAATAAAAATGAACAGTAAACATTATACTCACAGAAGTTTCAAAGAAATAAAAACTTTACACATGTCATATTATGTTTATATACAGTGTTGTAACGATGTGCAAATGGTTAATATACAAAAGGGAAAATAAATAAGCATAAATATATATATAATATAATATATATGGGTTGTATTTACAATGGCGTTTGTTCTTCACTGGTTGCCCTTTTCTTGTGGCAACAGGTCACAAATCTTGCTGCTGTGTTGTCACACTGTGGTATTTCACCCAGTAGATATGGGAGTTTATCAAAATTGGGTTTGTTTTCAAATTCTTTGTGGATCTGTGTAACCTGAAGGAAATATGTTTCTCTAACATGGTCATACATTTTGCAGGAGGTTAGGAAGTGCAGCACAGTTTCCAACTCATTTTGTGGGCAGTGTGTTCTCTGGAGATGCATGTCTGCCTAAGGCGGCCTTCTCAGTAGCAAGGCTATGCTCACTGCTCACTGAGTCTGCACATAGTCAAAGCTTTCCTTAAGATTGGGTCAGTCACGGTGGTCAGGTATTCTGCCACTGTGTACTCTCTCTTTAAGGCCAAATAGAATTCTAGTTTGCTCTGTTTTTTTGTAAATTCTTTCCAATGTGTCAAGTAATTATCTTTTTGTTTTCTCATGATTTGATTGGGTCTAATTGTGCTGCTGTCCTGGGGCTCTGTGGGGTGGGTTTGTGTTTGTGAACAGAGCCCCAAGACCAGCTTGATTAGGGGACTCTTCTCCAGGTTCATCTCTCTGTAGGTGATGTCTTTGTTGTGGAAGGTTTGGGAATCGTTTCCTTTTAGGTGGTTGTAGAATTTAGCGTGTCTTTTCTGGATGCTGATAATTAGCAGGTATCAGCATAATTCTGCTCTGCATGCATTATTTGGTGATTTACGTTGTACACAGAGGATATTTTTTCAGAATTCTGCATGTAGAGTCTCAATTTGTTTTTTGTCCCATTTTGTGAATTCTTGGTTGGTGATCAGACCCCAGACCTCACAACCATAAATGGCAATGGGTGCTATCAATGATTCAAGTATTTTTAGCCAGATCCTTATTGGTATGTTGAAATGTACGTTCCTTTGGATGGCATAGAATGCCCTTCCTGCCTTGTCTCTCAGATTGTTCACAGCTTTGTGGAAGTTACATGTGGCACTGATGTTTAGGCCAAGGTATGTATAGTTTTTTGTGTGCTCTAGGACAACGGTGTCTAGATGGACTTTATATTCATTTTCCTGGCGACTGGACCTTTTTTGGAACACCATTATTTATATCTTACCGAGATTTACTGTCAGGGCCCAGGTCTGACAGAATCTGTGCAGAAGATCTATGTGCTGCTGTAGGCCCTCCTTGGTTGGGGACAGAAGCACCAGATCATCAGCAAACAGTAGACATTTGACTTCAGATTCTAGTAGGGTGAGGCTGGGTGCTGCAGACTGTACTAGTGCCCTCACCAAATCATTGAAATATATGTTGAAGAGTGTGGTGCTTGTGTTGCATCCCTGTCTCATCCCACGGCCCTGTGGGAAGAAATGTGTTTTTTTTTCAGAATCCAGTGGGTTCTGTTAGTGTTTCATAGTGTTAGTGTTTCATAGTGTTAGTGTTTAATAGTGTTAGTGTTTAATAGTGTTTAATAGTGTTAGTGTTTAATAGTGTTAGTGTTTCATAGTGTTAGTGTTTAATAGTGTTAGTGTTTAATAGTGTTAGTGTTTAATAGTGTTAGTGTTTAATAGTGTTAGTGTTTAATAGTGTTTAATAGTGTTTAATAGTGTTTAATAGTGTTAGTGTTTCATAGTGTTTAATAGTGGTAGTGTTTAATAGTGGTAGTGTGTGGTAGTGTTTAATAGTGTTAGTGTTTAATAGACTTTAATAATGTTAGTGTTTAATAGTATTAGTGTTTAATAGTGTTAGTGTTTAATAGTGTTAGTGTTTAATAGTGTTAGTGTTTAATAGTGTTAGTGTTTAATAGACTGTAATAGTGTTTAATAGTGTTAGTGTTTAATAGTGTTAGTGTTTAATAGTGTTAGTGTTTAATAGTGTTAGTGTTTAATAGACTGTAATAGTGTTAGTGTTTAATAGTGTTAGTGTTTAATAGACTTTAATAGTGTTAGTGTTTAATAGTATTAGTGTTTAATAGTGTTAGTGTTGAATAGTGTTAGTGTTTAATAGTGTTTAATAGTATTAGTGTTTAATAGTGTTAGTGTTTAATAGTGTTAGTATTTCATAGCGTTAGTGTTTCATAGTGTTTAATAGTATTAGTGTTTAATAGTGGTAGTGTTTAATAGTGGTAGTGTTTCACAGTGTTAGTGTTTAATAGTGTTAGTGTTTAATAGTGTTAGTGTTTAATAGTATTAGTGTTAGTGTTTCATAGTGTTTAATAGTGTTAGTGTTTAATAGTGGTAGTGTTTAATAGTGGTAGTGTTTAATAGCGTTAGTGTTTCATGGTGTTAGTGTTTAATAGTGTTTAATAGTATTAGTGTTTAATAGTGTTTAATAGTGTTAGTGTTTAATAGTATTAGTGTTAGTGTTTAATAGTGTTTAATAGTGGTAGTGTTTAATAGTGGTAGTGTTTAATAGTGGTAGTGTTTAATAGTGGTAGTGTTTAATAGTGGTAGTGTTTAATAGTGGTAGTGTTTAATAGTGGTAGTGTTTAATAGTGGTAGTGTTTAATAGTGGTAGTGTTTAATAGTGTTTAATAGTGGTAGTGTTTAATAGTGGTAGTGTTTAATAGTGTTAGTGTTTAATAGTGTATAATAGTGGTAGTGTTTAATAGTGGTAGTGTTTAATAGTGGTAGTGTTTAATAGTGGTAGTGTTTAACAGTGTTAGTGTTTCATAGTGTTAGTGTTTCATAGTGTTAGTGTTTCATAGTGTTAGTGTTTAATAGTGTTAGTGTTTCATAGTGATAGAGTTTAATAGTGTTAGTGTTTAATAGTGTTAGTGTTTAATAGTGTTAGTGTTTAATAGTGTTTAATAGTGTTAGTGTTTAATAGTGTTTAATAGTATTAGTGTTTAATAGTGGTAGTGTTTAATAGTGGAAGTGTTTCACAGTGTTAGTGTTTAATAGTGTTAGTGTTTAGTAGTGTTAGTGTTTAATAGTGTTAGTGTTTAATAGTGTTAGTGTTTAATAGTGTCAGTATTTAATAGTGTTAGTGTTTCATAGTGTTTAATAGTGTTAGTGTTTAATAGTGTTAGTGTTTAATAGTGTTAGTGTTTAATAGTGTTAGTGTTTAATAGTGTTTAATAGTGGTAGTGTTTAATAGTGGTAGTGTTTAATAGTGGTAGTGTTTAATAGTGGTAGTGTTTAATAGTGGTAGTGTTTAATAGTGGTAGTGTTTAATAGTGGTAGTGTTTAATAGCGGTAGTGTTTAATAGCGGTAGTGTTTAATAGCGTTAGTGTTTAATAGCGTTAGTGTTTAATAGCGTTAGTGTTTAATAGTGGTAGTGTTTAATAGTGGTAGTGTTTAATAGTGGTAGTGTTTAAAAGTGGTAGTTTTTAAAAGTGGTAGTGTTTAATAGTGGTAGTGTTTAATAGTGTTTAATAGTGTTTAATAGTGTTTAATAGTGTTAGTGTTTAATAGTGTTAGTGTTTAATAGTGTTAGTGTTTCACAGTGTTAGTGTTTCATAGTGTTTAATAGTGTTAGTGTTTAATAGTGTTAGTGTTTAATAGTGTTAGTGTTTAATAGTGTTAGTGTTTAATAGTGGTAGTGTTTAATAGTGGTAGTGTTTAATAGTGGTAGTGTTTAATAGTGGTAGTGTTTAATAGTGGTAGTGATTAATAGTATGGTAGTGTTTAATAGTATGGTAGTGTTTAATAGTGGTAGTGTTTAATAGTGGTAGTGTTTAATAGTGGTAGTGTTTAATAGTGGTAGTGTTTCAGAGTGGTAGTGTTTCAGAGTGGTAGTGTTTCAGAGTGGTAGTGTTAAATAGTGGTAGTGTTTCAGAGTGGTAGTGTTTCAGAGTGGTAGTGTTTCAGAGTGGTAGTGTTTAATAGTGGTAGTGTTTCAGAGTGGTAGTGTTTCAGAGTGGTAGTGTTTCAGAGTGGTAGTGTTTCAGAGTGGTAGTGTTTCAGAGTGGTAGTGTTTCAGAGTGGTAGTGTTTCAGAGTGGTAGTGTTTCATAGTGTTTAATAGTATTAGTGTTAGTACAGTGGTCTGATACTCCTTCCATTGCAATATTGTCGCTTGCACAGTGCTCATTGGTATGATTAAAGCTTGGAAATCTTTTTGTATCCAAATCTGGCTTTAAACTTCTTCACAACAGTATCTCGGACCTGCCTGGTGTGTTCCTTGTTCTTCATGATGCTCTCTGCGCTTTTAACGGACCTCTGAGACTATCACAGTGCAGGTGCATTTATACGGAGACTTGATTACACACAGGTGGATTGTATTTATCATCATTAGTCATTTAGGTCAACATTGGATCATTCAGAGATCCTCACTGAACTTCTGGAGAGAGTTTGCTTCACTGAAAGTAAAGGGGCTGAATACAGCTTTATATCTTTATGTTTGAAGCCTGAAATGTGGCAAAAGGTCACAAAGTTCAAGGGGGCCGAATATTTTTGCAAGGCACTGTATATACTACAACACACTACTATATACTACAACACACTACTATATACTACAACACACTACTATATACTACAGCACACTACTATGTACTACAACACACTACTATATACTACAACACACTACTATATACTACTACAAGGCAGTCCTGTCTATGATGTAAGATAGGGAGAGACCTGGGACTGGGGAGTAGGTGAGAATAGTGTCTTCCTCCCCTAAGAGGGGGAGAGACCTGGGACTGGGGAGTAGGTGAGAATAGTGTCTTCCTCCCCTAAGAGGGGGAGAGACCTGGGACTGGGGAGTAGGTGAGAATAGTGTCTTCCTCCCCTGGGAAGAGAATAGGGGAGAGACCTGGGACTGGGAGTAGGTGAGAATAGTGTCTTCCTCCCCAAGAGGGGAGAGACCTGGGACTGGGGAGTAGGTGAGAATAGTGTCTTCCTCCCCCCCTACGGGGAGTAGGTGAGGGTCTTCCTCCCCAAGAGGGGGAGAGACCTGGGACTGGGGAGTAGGTGAGAATAGTGTCTTCCTCCCCTAAGAGGGGGAGACCTGGGACTGGGGAGTAGGTGAGAATAGTGTCTTCCTCCCCTAAGAGGGGAGAGACCTGGGACTGGGGAGTAGGTGAGAATAGTGTCTTCCTCCCCTAAGAGGGGGAGAGACCTGGGACTGGGGAGTAGGTGAGAATAGTGTCTTCCTCCCCTAAGAGGGGGAGAGACCTGGGACTGGGGAGTAGGTGAGAATAGTGTCTGCCTCCCCTAAGAGGGGAGAGACCTGGGACTGGGGAGTAGGTGAGAATAGTGTCTTCCTCCCCTAAGAGGGGGAGAGACCTGGGACTGGGGAGTAGGTGAGAATAGTGTCTTCCTCCCCTAAGAGGGAGAGACCTGGGACTGGGGAGTAGGTGAGAATAGTGTCTTCCTCCCCTAAGAGGGGGAGAGACCTGGGACTGGGGAGTAGGTGAGAATAGTGTCTTCCTCCCCTAAGAGGGAGAGACCTGGGACTGGGGAGTAGGTGAGAAAGTGTCTTCCTCCCCTAAGGGGAGAGACCTGGGACTGGGGAGTAGGTGAGAATAGTGTCTTCCTCCCCTAAGAGGGGAGAGACCTGGGACTGGGGAGTAGGTGAGAATAGTGTCTTCCTCCCCTAAGAGGGGAGAGACCTGGGACTGGGGAGTAGGTGAGAATAGTGTCTTCCTCCCTAAGAGGGGGAGAGACCTGGGACTGGGGAGTAGGTGAGAATAGTGTCTTCCTCCCCTAAGAGGGGGAGAGACCTGGGACTGGGGAGTAGGTGAGAATAGTGTCTTCCTCCCCTAAGAGGGGGAGAGACCTGGGACTGGGGAGTAGGTGAGAATAGTGTCTTCCTCCCCTAAGAGGGGGAGAGACCTGGGACTGGGGAGTAGGTGAGAATAGTGTCTTCCTCCCCTAAGAGGGGGAGAGACCTGGGACTGGGGGGGAGTAGGTGAGAATAGTGTCTTCCTCCCCTAAGAGGGGGAGAGACCTGGGACTGGGGAGTAGGTGAGAATAGTGTCTTCCTCCCCCTAAGAGGGGGAGAGACCTGGGACTGGGAGTAGGTGAGAATAGTGTCTTCCTCCCCTAAGAGGGGGAGAGACCTGGGACTGGGGAGTAGGTGAGAATAGTGTCTTCCTCCCCTAAGACCTGGGGGGAGAGACCTGGGACTGGGGAGTAGGTGAGAATAGTGTCTTCCTCCCCTAAGAGGGGGAGAGACCTGGGACTGGGGAGTAGGTGAGAATAGTGTCTTCCTCCCCTAAGAGGGGGAGAGACCTGGGACTGGGGAGTAGGTGAGAATAGTGTCTTCCTCCCCCTGGGACTGGGGAGTAGGTGGGTCTTCCTCCCCTAAGAGAGACCTGGGACTGGGGAGTAGGTGAGAATAGTGTCTTCCTCCCTAAGAGGGGAGAGACCTGGGACTGGGGAGTAGGTGAGAATAGTGAGAGGGGGAGAGACCTGGGACTGGGGAGTAGGTGAGAATAGTGTCTTCCTCCCCTAAGAGGGGGAGAGACCTGGGACTGGGGAGTAGGTGAGAATAGTGTCTTCCTCCCCTAAGAGGGGGAGACACCTGGGACTGGGGAGTAGGTGAGAATAGTGTCTTCCTCCCCTAAGAGGGGAGAGACCTGGGACTGGGGAGTAGGTGAGAATAGTGTCTTCCTCCCCCTAAGAGTAGGTGAGAATAGTGTCTTCCTCCCTAAGAGTGGGGAGAGACCTGGGACTGGGGAGTAGGTGAGAATAGTGTCTTCCTCCCCTAAGAGGGGGAGAGACCTGGGACTGGGGAGTAGGTGAGAATAGTGTCTTCCTCCCCTAAGAGGGGGAGACCTGGGACTGGGGAGTAGGTGAGAATAGTGACCCTAAGAGGGAGAGACCTGGGAGTAGGTGAGAATAGTGTCTTCCTCCCCTAAGAGGGGGAGAGACCTGGGACTGGGGAGTAGGTGAGAATAGTGTCTTCCTCCCTAAGAGGGAGAGACCTGGGACTGGGGAGTAGGTGAGAATAGTGTCTTCCTCCCCTAAGAGGGGGGAGACCTGGGACTGGGGAGTAGGTGAGAATAGTGTCTTCCTCCCCTAAGAGGGGAGAGACCTGGGACTGGGGAGTAGGTGAGAATAGTGTCTTCCTCCCCTAAGAGGGGGAGAGACCTGGGACTGGGGAGTAGGTGAGAATAGTGTCTTCCTCCCCTAAGAGGGGAGAGACCTGGGACTGGGGAGTAGGTGAGAATAGTGTCTTCCTCCCTAAGAGGGGAGAGACCTGGGACTGGGGAGTAGGTGAGAATAGTGTCTTCCTCCCCTAAGAGGGGGAGAGACCTGGGACTGGGAGTAGGTGAGAATAGTGTCTTCCTCCCCTAAGAGGGGAGACCTGGGACTGGGGAGTAGGTGAGAATAGTGTCTTCCTCCCCTAAGAGGGGAGAGACCTGGGACTGGGGAGTAGGTGAGAATAGTGTCTTCCTCCCCTAAGAGGGGGAGAGACCTGGGACTGGGGAGTAGGTGAGAATAGTGTCTTCCTCCCCTAAGAGGGGAAGAGACCTGGGACTGGGGGAGGTGAGAATAGTGTCTTCCTCCCCTAAGAGGGGGAGAGACCTGGGACTGGGGAGTAGGTGAGAATAGTGTCTTCCTCCCTAAGAGGGGAGAGACCTGGGACTGGGGAGTAGGTGAGAATAGTGTCTTCCTCCCCTAAGAGGGGGAGAGACCTGGGACTGGGAGTAGGTGAGAATAGTGTCTTCCTCCCTAAGAGGGGGAGAGACCTGGGACTGGGGAGTAGGTGAGAATAGTGTCTTCCTCCCCTAAGAGGGGGAGAGACCTGGGACTGGGGAGTAGGTGAGAATAGTGTCTTCCTCCCCTAGAGAGGGGAGAGACCTGGGACTGGGGAGTAGGTGAGAATAGTGTCTTCCTCCCCTAAGAGGGAATAATTGTCTTCACTCCCTAAGAGGAGAGACCTGGGACTGGGGAGTAGGTGAGAATAGTGTCTCCCTCCCTAAGAGGGGGAGAGACCTGGGACTGGGGAGTAGGTGAGAATAAGTCTCCCTCCCTAGGGGGGGAGACCTGGGACTGGGGAGTAGGTGAGAATAGTGTCTTCCTCCCCTAAGAGGGGAGACCTGGGACTGGGGAGTAGGTGAGAATAGTGTCTTCCTCCCCTAAGAGGGAGAGACCTGGGACTGGGGAGTAGGTGAGAATAGTGTCTCTGCTCCCTAGAGGGGAGAGACCTGGGACTGGGGAGTAGGTGAGAATAGTGTCTTCCTCCCTAAGACTGGGGGAGAGACCTGGGACTGGGGAGTAGGTGAGAATAGTGTCTTCCTCCCTAAGAGGGGGGAGAGACCTGGGACTGGGGAGTAGGTGAGAATAGTGTCTTCCTCCCCTAAGAGGGAGAGAGGGACTGGGGAGTAGGTGGAATTGTCTTCCTCCCTAAGAGGGGGGACGGGGACTGGGAGTAGTGAGAATAGTGTCTTCCTCCTCTAAGAGGGGAGAGACCTGGGACTGGGGAGTAGGTGA
>NW_027005023.1:0-4411 GCF_036934945.1 Oncorhynchus masou masou
TTAGAGACATCCATAGTGTTAGTACCAGACCCTCTTGGTTAGAGACATCCATAGTGTTAGTACCAGACCCTCTTGGTTAGAGACATCCATAGTGTTAGTACCAGACCCTCTTGGTTAGAGACATCCATAGTGTTAGTACCAGGACCCTCTTGGCTGGGAGACATCCAATAATGTTAGTACCAGACCCTCTTGGTTAGAGACATCCATAATGTTAGTACCAGACCCTCTTGGTTAGAGACATCCATAATGTTAGTACCAGAAACTCTTTCTTAGAGACATTCATAATGTTAGTACCAGACCATCTTGGTTAGAGACATCCATAGTGTTAGTACCAGACTCTCTTGGTTAGAGACATCCATAGTGTTAGTACCAGACCCTCTTGGTTAGAGACATCCATAGTGTTAGTACCAGACCCTCTTGGCTAGAGACATCCATAGCGTTAGTACCAGACCCTCTTGGCTAGAGACATCCATAGCGTTAGTACCAGACACTCTTGGCTGGAGACTTCCATAAGCGTCAGTACCAGACCCTCTTGGCTAGAGACATCCATAGTGTTAGTACCAGACCCTCTTGGCTAGAGACATCATTAGTGTTAGTACCAGACCCTCTTGCCTGGAGACATCCATAGTGTTAGTACCAGACCCTCTTGGCTAGAGACATCCATAGTGTTAGTACCAGACCCTCTTGGCTAGAGACATCCATAGTGTTAGTACCAGACCTTCTTGGTTAGAGACATCAATAGTGTTAGTACCAGACCCTCTTGGCTAGAGACATAAATAGTGTTAGTACCAGACCCTCTTGGCTAGAGACATCCATAGTGTTAGTACCAGACCCTCTTGGCTAGAGACATCCATAGCGTTAGTACCAGACCCTCTTGGTTAGAGACATCCATAGTGTTAGTACCAGACCCTCTTGGTTAAAGACATCCATAGTGTTAGTACCAGACCCTCTTGGCTAGAGACATCCATAGCGTTAGTACCAGACCCTCTTGGCTAGAGACATCCATAGCGTTAGTACCAGACCCTCTTGGCTAGAGACATCCATAGTGTTAGTACCAGACCCTCTTGGCTAGAGACATCCATAATGTTAGTACCATACCCTCTTGGTTAGAGACATCCATAGTGTTAGTACCAGACCCTCTTGGTTAAAGACATCCATAATGTTAGTACCAGACTCTCTTGGTTAGAGACATCCATAATGTTAGTACCAGACCCTCTTGGTTAGAGACATCCATAGTGTTAGTACCAGACCCTCTTGGTTAGAGACATCCATAGTGTTAGTACCAGACCCTCTTGGTTAGAGACATCCATAGTGTTAGTACCAGACCCTCTTGGTTAGAGACATCCATAGTGTTAGTACCAGACCCTCTTGGTTAGAGACATCCATAATGTTAGTACCAGACCCTCTTGGTTAGAGACATCCATAATGTTAGTACCAGACCCTCTTGGTTAGAGACATCCATAATGTTAGTACCAGAAACTCTTTCTTAGAGACATTCATAATGTTAGTACCAGACCATCTTGGTTAGAGACATCCATAGTGTTAGTACCAGACCCTCTTGGTTAGAGACATCCATAGTGTTAGTACCAGACCCTCTTGGTTAGAGACATCCATAGTGTTAGTACCAGACCCTCTTGGCTAGAGACATCCATAGCGTTAGTACCAGACCCTCTTGGCTAGAGACATCCATAGCGTTAGTACCAGACACTCTTGGCTGGAGACATCCATAGCGTCAGTACCAGACCCTCTTGGCTAGAGACATCCATAGTGTTAGTACCAGACCCTCTTGGCTAGAGACATCATTAGTGTTAGTACCAGACCCTCTTGCCTGGAGACATCCATAGTGTTAGTACCAGACCCTCTTGGCTAGAGACATCCATAGTGTTAGTACCAGACCCTCTTGGCTAGAGACATCCATAGTGTTAGTACCAGACCTTCTTGGTTAGAGACATCAATAGTGTTAGTACCAGACCCTCTTGGCTAGAGACATAAATAGTGTTAGTACCAGACCCTCTTGGCTAGAGACATCCATAGTGTTAGTACCAGACCCTCTTGGCTAGAGACATCCATAGCGTTAGTACCAGACCCTCTTGGCTAGAGACATCCATAGTGTTAGTACCAGACCCTCTTGGTTAAAGACATCCATAGTGTTAGTACCAGACCCTCTTGGCTAGAGACATCCATAGCGTTAGTACCAGACCCTCTTGGCTAGAGACATCCATAGCGTTAGTACCAGACCCTCTTGGCTAGAGACATCCATAGTGTTAGTACCAGACCCTCTTGGCTAGAGACATCCATAATGTTAGTACCAGACCCTCTTGGTTAGAGACATCCATAGTGTTAGTACCAGACCCTCTTTCTTAGAGACATCCATAATGTTAGTACCAGACCCTCTTGGTTAGAGACATCCATAGTGTTAGTACCAGACCCTCTTGGTTAGAGACATCCATAGTGTTAGTACCAGACCCTCTTGGTTAGAGACATCCATAGTGTTAGTACCAGACCCTCTTGGTTAGAGACATCCATAGTGTTAGTACCAGACCCTCTTGGTTAGAGACATCCATAGTGTTAGTACCAGACCCTCTTGGTTAGAGACATCCATAGTGTTAGTACCAGACCCTCTTGGCTAGAGACATCCATAGTGTTAGTACCAGACCCTCTTGGTTAGAGACATCCATAGTGTTAGTACCAGACCCTCTTGGCTAGAGACATCCATAATGTTAGTACCAGACCCTCTTGGTTAGAGACATCCATAATCTTAGTACCAGACCCTCTTTCTTAGAGACATCCATAATGTTAGTACCAGACCCTCTTGGTTAGAGACATCCATAATGTTAGTACCAGACCCTCTTGGTTAGAGACATCCATAATGTTAGTACCAGACCCTCTTGGTTAGAGACATCCATAGTGTTAGTACCAGACCCTCTTGGTTAGAGACATCCATAGTGTTAGTACCAGACCCTCTTGGCTAGAGACATCCATAATGTTAGTACCAGACCCTCTTGGTTAGAGACATCCATAGTGTTAGTACCAGACCCTCTTGGCTAGAGACATCCATAGTGTTAGTACCAGACCCTCTTGGCTAGAGACATCCATAATGTTAGTACCAGACCCTCTTGGTTAGAGACATCCATAGTGTTAGTACCAGACCCTCTTGGTTAGAGACATCCATAGTGTTCGTACCAGACCCTCTTGGTTAGAGACATCCATAGTGTTAGTACCAGACCCTCTTGGTTAGAGACATCCATAGTGTTAGTACCAGACCCTCTTGGTTAGAGACATCCATAATGTTAGTACCAGACCCTCTTGGTTAGAGACATCCATAATGTTAGTACCAGACCCTCTTGGTTAGAGACATCCATAATGTTAGTACCAGAAACTCTTTCTTAGAGACATTCATAATGTTAGTACCAGACCATCTTGGTTAGAGACATCCATAGTGTTAGTACCAGACCCTCTTGGTTAGAGACATCCATAGTGTTAGTACCAGACCCTCTTGGTTAGAGACATCCATAGTGTTAGTACCAGACCCTCTTGGCTAGAGACATCCATAGCGTTAGTACCAGACCCTCTTGGCTAGAGACATCCATAGCGTTAGTACCAGACACTCTTGGCTGGAGACATCCATAGCGTCAGTACCAGACCCTCTTGGCTAGAGACATCCATAGTGTTAGTACCAGACCCTCTTGGCTAGAGACATCATTAGTGTTAGTACCAGACCCTCTTGCCTGGAGACATCCATAGTGTTAGTACCAGACCCTCTTGGCTAGAGACATCCATAGTGTTAGTACCAGACCCTCTTGGCTAGAGACATCCATAGTGTTAGTACCAGACCTCTCTTGGTTAGAGACATCAATAGTGTTAGTACCAGACCCTCTTGGCTAGAGACATAAATAGTGTTAGTACCAGACCCTCTTGGTTAGAGACATCCATAGTGTTAGTACCAGACCCTCTTGGTTAGAGACATCCATAGTGTTAGTACCAGACCCTCTTGGTTAGAGACATCCATAGTGTTAGTACCAGACCCTCTTGGTTAGAGACATCCATAGTGTTAGTACCAGACCCTCTTGGTTAGAGACATCCATAGTGTTAGTACCAGACCCTCTTGGTTAGAGACATCCATAGTGTTAGTACCAGACCCTCTTGGTTAGAGACATCCATAGTGTTAGTACCAGACCCTCTTGGTTAGAGACATCCATAGTGTTAGTACCAGACCCTCTTGGTTAGAGACATCCATAGTGTTAGTACCAGACCCTCTTGGTTAGAGACATCCATAGTGTTAGTACCAGACCCTCTTGGTTAGAGACATCCATAGTGTTAGTACCAGACCCTCTTGGTTAGAGACATCCATAGTGTTAGTACCAGACCCTCTTGGTTAGAGACATCCATAATGTTAGTACCAGACCCTCTT
>NW_027005024.1:0-4410 GCF_036934945.1 Oncorhynchus masou masou
ACAATGCCTCTTGTCATTCCTCTCCACATACCTCTTGTCATTCCTCTACTCATCCCTTTCCTCATTCCCCTCCTCATGCCTCTCCTCATTCCTCTCCTCATGCCTCTTGTCATTCCTCTCCTCATCCCTTTCCTCATTCCCCTCCTCATGCCTCTCCTCATGCCTCGTCATTCCTCTCCTCATGCCTCTCCACATGCCTCTTGTCATTCCTCTTGTCATTCCTCTCCTCATCCCTTTCCTCATTCCCCTCCTCATGCCTCTCCTCATTCCTCTCCTCATGCCTCTATTCATTCCTCTCCTCATGCCTCTTGTCATTCCTCTCCGCATGCCTCTTGTCATTCCTCTCCGCATGCCTCTCGTCATTCCTCTCCACATGCCTCTTGTCATTCCTCTTGTCATTCCTCTCCTCATCCCTTTCCCTCATTCCCCTACTCATCCCTTTCCTCATGACTCTCCTCATGCCTTTCCACATGCTTCTTGTCATTCCTCTCCTCATGCGTCTTGTCATTCCTCTCCACATGCCTCTTGTCATTCCTCTCCACATGCCTCTTGTCATTCCTCTCCACATGCCTCTTGTCATTCCTCTCCACATGCCTCTTGTCATTCCTCTCCTCATGCATCTTGTCATTCCTCTCCTCATGCCTCTTGTCATTCCTCTCCTCATGCCTCTTCTCATGCCTCTTGTCATTCCTCTCCTCATGCCCCTTGTCATTCCCCTCCTCATCGCTTTCCTCATTCCCCTCCTCATTCCTCTCCTCATGCCTCTCCACATGCCTCTCCGCATGCCTCTCCACATGCTTCTTGTTATTACTCTCCTCATTCCTCTCCTCATTCCCCTCCTCATTCCTCTCCTGATTCCTCTCCTCATTCCTATCCTCATTCCTCTCCTCATTCCTCTCCTCATGCCTCTCCTCATTCCTAATTACCCTCCTCATTCGTCTCCTCATTTCTCATTCCTCTTCTCATGCCTCTCCTCATGCCTCTCCACATGCCTCTTGTCATTACTCTCCTCATTCCTCTCCTCATTCCCCTCCTCATTCCTCCTCCTGATGCCTCTCCTCATTCCTATCCTCATTCCCCTCCTCATTCCACTCCTCATGCCTCTCCTCATTCCTCTTGTCATTCCTCTCCTCAAGCCTCTCCTCATTCCTCTTGTCATTCCTCTCCATGCCTCTCGTCATTCCTCTTGTTATTCCTCTCCTCATCCCTTCCTCATTCCCCTCCTCATGCCTCTCCACATACCTCTCCTCATGCCTCTCCTCATGCCTCTTGTCATGCCTCATGCCTCTCCACATGCCTCCTGTCATTCCTCTGCTCATCCCTTTCCTCATTCCCCTCCTCATGCCTCTCCACATGCACCTCTCCTCATTCTCTCCTCATGCTTCTTGTCATTCCTCTCCGCATGCCTCTTGTCATTCCTCTCCACATGCCTCTTGTCATTCCTTGCCTCCATTCCTCTCCTCATGCCTCTTGTCATTCCTCTCCTCATGCCTCCCTTCTTCCTCTCCCCATGCCTCTTGTCATTCCTCTCCACATGCCTCTTGTCATTCCTCTCCTCATGCCTCTTGTCATTCCTCTCCTCATGCCTCTTCTCATTCCTCTCCACATGCTTCTTGTCCATTTTCCTCTCCACATGCCTCTTGTCATTCCTCTCCACATGCTTCTTGTCATTCCTCTCCACATGCCCTTGTCATTCCTCTCCACATGCCTCTTGTCATTCCTCTCCACATGCCTCTTGTCATTCCTCTCCACATGCCTCTTGTCATTCCTCTCCTCATGCCTCTTGTCATTCTTCTCCTCATGCCTCTTCTCATGCCTCTTGTCATTCCTCTCTCATGCCCCTTGTCATTCCCCTCCTCATCGCTTTCCTCATTCCCCTCCTCATTCCTCTCCTCTTGCCTCTCCACATGTCTATCCTCATGCCTCTCCACATGCTTTGTTATTACTCTCCTCATTCCTCCTCATTCCTCCCCTCATTCCTCTCCTGATTCCTCTCCTCATTCCTATCCTCATTTTCCTCATTCCCTCCCATGCCTCTCCTCATTCCTAATTACCCTCCTCATTCCTAATTCATTCCTCTTCTCATGCCTCTCCTCATGCCTCTCCACATGCCTCTTGTCATTCCTCTTCTCATCCCATTCCTCTCCTGATGCCTCTCCTCATTCCCATCCTCATTCCCCTCCTCATTCCTCCTCCTCATACCTCTCCTCATTCCTCTTGTCATTCCTCTCCTCAAGCCTCTCCTCATTCCTCTTGTCATTCCTCTCCGCATGCCTCTCGTCATTCCTCTCCACATTCTCTTGTTATTCTCTCATTCCTCTCTCATCCCTTCCTCATTCCCCTCCTCATGCCTCTCCACATGCCTCTCCTCCCTCTCCTCCCTCTTGTCATGCCTCATGCCTCTCCACATGCCTCCTGTCATTCCTCTGCTCTCCCTTTCCTCATTTCTCATGCCTCTCCACATGCCTCTCCTCATTCACTCTCCTCATGCTTCTTATCATTCCTCTCCGCATTCCTCTTGTCATTCCTCTCCTGATGCCTCTTGTCATTCCTATCCTCATTCCTCTCCTCATGCCTCTTGTCATTCTCTCCTCATGCCTCTCCTGTCATTCCTCTCCTCATGCCTCTTGTCATTCCTCTCCTCATTCCTCTTCTCATTCCTCTCCACATGCCTCCACATTCCTCTCCTTATGCCTCTTGTCATTCCCTAAACATGCCTCTTGTCATTCACTCTCCACATGCCTATTGTCATTCCTCTCCACATGCCTCTTGTCATTACCACTCCACATGCCTCTTGTCATCCTCTCCTCATGCCTCCTGTCATTCCTCTCCTCATGCCTCTTCATTCCTCTCCTCATGCCTCTTCTCATTCCTCTCGTCATTCTTGTCATTCCCTCCTCATTACTCATCCTCATTCCTCTCCACATGCCTATTGTCATTCCTTTCCTCTCCTTGTCATTCACTATCCTTGTCATTCCTCTCCTCATGCGTCTTGTCATTCTCTCCTCATGCCTCTCCGTCATTCCTCTCTCATTCCTAATTACCCTCCTCATTCCTCTCCTCATTCCTCTCCACATGCCTCTCCTCATTCCTATCCTCATTCCCTCATCCTCATTCCTCTCCTCATTCCTCTCCTCATTCCTCTCCTCATTCCTCCACATGCCTCCATTCCTCTCCTCATGCCTCTCCTCATTCCTTCCACATGCCTCTCCTCATTCCCTCTTCCTCTCTGCATTCCTCTCCTCATGCTCTCCTCATTCCTCTCCTCATGCCTCTTGTCTCATTCCCCTCTTTACCTCTCCTATTCCTCTCCTCATGCCTCTTGTCATTCCTCTCACATGCCTCTTGTCATTCCTCTCCGCATGCCTCTTGTCATTCCTTTCCACATGCCTCTTGTCATTTTCTTCACATGCCTCTTGTCATCCACATGCCTCTTGTCATTCATCTCCTCATGCCTCTTGTCATTCCTCTCCTCATGCCTCTTCTCACATGCCTTCTTGTCATTCATCTCCACATGCCTCTTGTCATTCCTCTCCTTGTCATTCCCTCTCTTCTGTCATTCCTCCACTCCACATGCCTCTTGTCATTCCTCTCCTCATGCCTCTTGTCATTCCTCTCCTCATGCGTCCTGTCATTCCTCTCCACATGCCTCTTGTCATTCCTCTCCTCATGCCTCTTGTCATTCCTCTCCACATGCCTCTTGTCATTCTTCTCATTCCTCTTGTCATTCCTCTCCTCATGCATGCCTCATGTCATTCCTCTCCTATCCCCATTCCCCTCCACATGCTTTCCTCATTCCCCTCCTCATTCCTCTCCTCATGCCTCTCCATGTCTATCCTCATGCCTCTCCACATGCTTCTTGTTATTACTCTCCTCATTCCTCTCCTCATTCCCCTCCTCATTCCTCTCTGATTCCTCTCCTCATTCCTATCCTCATTCCTCTCCTCATGCCTCTCTCCTCATTCCTCTCCTCATTCCTAATTACCCTCCTCATTCCTCTCCTCATTTCTCATTCCTCTTCTCATGCCTCTCCTCATGCCTCTCCACATGCCTCTTGTCATTACTCTCCTCATTCCTCTCCTCATTCCTAATTACCCTCCTCATTCCTCTCCTCATTCCTCTCCACATTACTCTCCACATGCCTCTCCTCATTCCCCTCCTCATTCCCTTCCTCATTGCTCTACTAATTCCTCTCCTCATTCCTCTCCACATGCTTCTCCTCATTCCCCTCCTTCCCCTCCCTCATGCCTCTCTCCACATGCCTCTTGTACACTCTCCTCATTCCTCTCCTCATTTCTCATGCCTCTCCACACATGCCTCTTGTCATTACTCTCCTCATTCCTCTCCACATGCCTCTCGTCATTCCCCATTCCTCTCCTCATCCTGTCCTTATTGCTCTCCTCATGCCTT
>NW_027005025.1:0-4409 GCF_036934945.1 Oncorhynchus masou masou
GTATGGGTGCCTGACCAGGGACGGTGGTATGTGAGGGCCCTAGGGGGTCAAATACAGGGCTGGCGGTATGTGAGGGCCCTAGGGGGGTCTGACACAGGGCCGGTGGTATGGGAGGGCCCTAGGGGGGTCTGACAAGGGCCAGTGGTATGGGAGGGCCCTAGGGGGCCTGGGCCTGGTGACCCTCTGTCTCCGTATGTGTAGACCATATATCTGACTCTGTCTGGACAAAAAGAGTATGGCGTGTCACCCTTATTCTGTACAGAAATAATCAGATACAAGGGCCTCATACTCTATTGAGTGACTGAGCGTGGGTGAATGAGTGTGTGTGTATATGTATATCTGTGTATGTGAAGAGTGTCAGTATCAGTGTCACATCTGCTCCTGCTATTCCCTCTTGTGTTCATCCGGTGTCTTCTTGACCTGCAGTTACTCCCCCAGGTCTCTCTCTCTCTCTCCCTCTCCCCCTCTGTGTGATTGTGTGGTTAGAGAGAGGTGTGCTGGAAACAGAGCAGATCCCTCCCAGCTGCAACTTGTTCCATAATCAAGACCTCTACAAATACTCAGTCCTGCCACATTCACTCTGCCAGATTGTAGTCTCTGCTCAGTCAGTTCATGCATCGACCTGTTTATAATTACTCAAAATCCTGTTACTCTGCTGTGCCTGCTCACTCCAACCTCAGTCTCCACATCTGGTTTCCTACAACTCATCCGAGCTTCCCCAGATCTGCACTCCATATCTCCCTGTGTTACAATAAATATCTTGGTTCATTCATCCCTGTTATGTCACTCCCTGACCTTAGAGAGCCTTTTAATGTCTCTATTTGGTTTGGTCAGGGTGTCATTTGGGGTGGGTAGTCTATGGTTTGTTTTTCTATGATTTTGTATTCTACGTTTTGGCCGGGTATGGTTCTCAATCAGGGACAGCTGTCTATCGTTCTCTCTGATTCAGAACCATACTTAGGTAGCCCTTTTTCCCTCCTTTCTTTGTGGGAAGTTGACTTTTGTTAGTGGCACTTTAGCCATGTAGGCTTCATGGTTGTTTCTTTGTTTGTTATTTTGTTGGCAACATTTTTAATAAAAGGGAAAATGTGCAGCAGCCATGCTGCACTTGGTCCTCTTCATTCCAACGGCAGTGACAGAACTTCCCACCACAGAAGAAGTGAAATGGAAGGGGCAGAGGCTGAGGAGGACATTTTTAATGTCCAAGGGATCCTGGACGTGGGAGGAGAACCTGGCCGGGAAGGGCGCTACCCTGGGAGCATGTAGAAGCAGAGGAAAGCTAAGGCAGCTAAAGCAGAGCGGTAGCGTTATGAACATGGCTAGCAAGGAAGCCCAGAGGCAGCCCCAAGCATTTTTGGGGGATGAGGCACGGGGCTAGTAGAAGCACCTGCTTCTACCTAGCGTCGTTTAAAGTTAGCAGACCTAGCAAGCTACTACCTAGCAAGCTGGAACACAGTGTTTAAAGTTAGCAGTCTGGGGCTAGTAGAAGCACCTGCTCCGGCGTCTGGTAAAGGCCGGTTGGGGACACAGCGTTTAAAGTTAGCAGTCTGGGGCTAGTAGAAGCACTTGTTCCCATGTCTAGTACCTAGCAAGCTGGAGACACCGTGTTTAAAGTTAGCAGGCGGGGCTAGTAGAAGCACCTGCTCTGACGTCTGGTAAAAGGCCGGTTAAGAACAGAGGATGGAGTTACGTCGGCAGACCAGTTGTGGTGGAACGGCGGGGGCTTTGTGGTTGGCAAAGGGTCCAGGCCAGTTAGGAAAGAAGTATTGTGGTTGCCGTAATTTAGTTTACTAGCCGTGAGATACGCCTGGCTAACATCTAACTGGTGCTAGCTTCAGGACAGGGGGCACCTATATTTCTCGGTAGCAGCTAGCAAGCAGCGATGATCCGATGCAAGGTCCAGAGCTTACGGCAAGGATCCGGTGGACTAATGGTTCATGCAGTGTTGGGGAAGGAGTCGGGAGGTATCAGCTGTGTAGCCAAGTGATCACTGAAGGCGGGCCGGGAGAGTGGGCCACTCTTTATCACTTTATCACAGTACTACGTCACACCAGACCAATGTCTGCCTGCTTGAATGCCAACAACTCAGATACACATTAAAACATGAAATGACCCAGGAGTCAATAGAATATTACTCAGAAGCACAAAACTAAAATAACATCCAAAATGGGTGAATATGAAATGACCCATGGCATCGATAGGACCTCACTCAGAGATAAAATAACATATCAAAATGGGTGAATATTTCCTTTAACCATCAATCAACTACCTCCAGATAACAGTGCATCAGATCTCCTCTCTGCTCTACTAAACCCTGCTTCCTGTCACATAGACTCCTCCTGCAGGGTTCATCTCAGGTCTCTGATGGTTTAGATGTTCTCATAAGGAGGCAGCATCCCTCTATAAGATCACTGAGATGAGTTGATGAGAAGCCTCCTCTAATTCATGTGGAGTGGTTTGTCTGTCTCATTCTTTCTGTCTCCTTAACAGTGAGTCAACATGATCAGAATTCTTATCTCCATCACCATGGGTTACACAGCCTGGGCTGCAGGTATTCAGATCATTGATTACATCAACTACTAATAATATCCTTGTTTGATTGGTTTTAAATGTTTCAAGTGAATTTGTTTCTTTATCTCTGTTGTTTCTCTCTCCCTGTCTCTCCCTGTCTCTCCCTCCCTCCCTGTCTCTCCCTGTCTCTCCCTGTCTCCTTGTCTCTCCCTGTCTCTCCCTGTCTTTCTCCAGGTTCTTCTCTCAGTAACTGAGTTCACCAAACACCTGCAGCCCTGCACAAGAAACAGGGAAAGTCGGCTAGATGGAGTGTTCACATAGTATATCAACCTATAATGTCATCCTCTGGTACAAGCAATCCAACCACAGAGAGTGAATTGTATTTAGGATACATTCTTTTGAAATCAGCATTTCCTGAGGCTGGATATGATATAGAAGGAGATGCTAATGCAGGTGGTACCAGCACCTTAACCATCAAACAACTAACTCCAAATAGCAATGCTGTGTATTACTGTGCTGCTAGTTTACACAGTGCATCAGATCTCCTCTCTGCTCTACAAAAACCTCCTCCCTGGTGTACTGTAGACTAATCACACCTGTATTAACATCACACTGTATCTGACTCTGATTCAATGCCAAAACACTCACCAGCTGGTCTAACAGAAAGGGGAGGTTCCCTCTGATATACAGGAGACCATGATACAGTATGGTATGATGTCATGTCTTTCCTGTAGGTGGAGTTACAGCTCAACTAATCCATGTGGACTCACCACAGACAGTACCACAGTAAACTATGGTGTGTAGTAAGGAGTCTGAGAGTTGAAGATCCATGTCCTTTTGAATGTTCATCTGGACTCAGTGTTGAACTAACAATCTTTCACTGTTGGATATTTTCCACCTTTGAACGTGAATCTCTTGATTATTCTTGATCACAGATTAAGATCTAAAATAATCTATAATTCCATATATTTCCTGAATGACTACAGTAGTTATAACAAACAGGTCTCTCTCTCCTCTTCTGCAACAGGTGAACTGCTCTGTTCCAGCGTTCTTCAGTCTCCATCTTCAGTATTTCAGAGTTCTGGAGAAACTGCTGTCCTGTCCTTTTCACACACACTACCCAGCTACAACACCATGCTGTGGTATCAGCAGGTGGAACACACTCTCCCAGCTACAACACCATACTGTGGTATCAGCAGGTGGAACACACTCTCCCAGCTACAACACCACACTGTGGTATCAGCAGGTGGAACACACTCTCCCCAGCTACAACACCATACTGTGGTATCAGCAGGTGGAACACACTCTCCCCAGCTACAACACCATACTGTGGTATCAGCAGGTGGAACACACTCTCCCTGCTACAACACCATACTGTGGTATCAGCAGGTGGAACACACTCTCCTAGCTACAACACCATACTGTGGTATCAGCAGGTGGAACACACTCTCCTAGCTACAACACCATACTGTGGTATCAGCAGGTGGAACACACTCTCCCAGCTACAACACCATACTGTGGTATCAGCAGGTGGAACACACTCTCCCCAGCTATATTACCATACTGTGGTATCAGCAGGTGGAACACACTCTCCCAGCTACAACACCATACTGTGGTATCAGCAGGTGGAACACACTCTCCCCAGCTACAACACCATACTGTGGTATCAGCAGGTGGAACACACTCTCCCCAGCTACAACACCATACTGTGGTATCAGCAGGTGGAACACACTCTCCCAGCTACAACACCATACTGTGGTATCAGCAGGTGGAACACACTCTCCCCAGCTACAACACCATACTGTGGTATCAGCAGGTGGAACACACTCTCCCCAGCTACAACACCATACTGTGGTATCAGCAGGTGGAACACACTCTCCCCCAGCTACAACACCATA
>NW_027005026.1:0-4408 GCF_036934945.1 Oncorhynchus masou masou
CTATATGACTGCAGCTTGATTATATTCAGTCAACACACATCTTAAGAATATCATGGAATTTAACATTTTCGTTTCTCTTAGAATAAAAACAGCATAACAACAGTTTTACTAAGTAATACTGACAAGTAGAAACAACAAGTGTGTATTTTTCCAGGTGTGCGCGTGCAGAACATAAGAATAGCAATTCTTACACTATTGTTTTAAATTCAATCACCTTCTTCACCCTCATCATTCAGTTAATTGAAATTCAATTTTGAAGTAGTGCACAATTATCAGTTTCTACTTGGTTTATAACGCCCATTCATTGTCAGTTAGAGCCACAGTAGACCCAAAATCATGGGACCCAAAATCATAAATCAGGGCTCTAACTCCCCCTTGTGCTGGTCTGGAGAAATGAAGCAGTGATGCAGGGTACTGTACTAAACCACAAATTACCTCTAAGTCCAGCAGTATAATCACAACACTTTTCATTGAGCAACCACTATGTGCACAGTAGCAAAGTTAACCAGCATGTTGGTGTTGAGAACAACGTGGCGGAGGCAAGAATACAGCTCTTGCCTTAATTCTCTATAATAGTCTATAAATTCTCTATAATAGTATATAAAAAGTGAGTAGAGAGGAGACAAACTTAATTAGTCTATAATCAATAGCCTAACTGTTAAATGTGTCATTTTATAAATCATCCATATTCATCGACAGATTCTGTTTCTTTGAGTGTTTGTTTAATAGCCTACTGATTCCGTGAGCACCAAGCATCGCACAACATGTCAGATTAAACAATTTGACAAAATCGTCTGTTTTTAGTCTTTGCTATGCTGCAATAAAGGCTTCAGACTTTTCCGTGAAACAGCCACTGGTATTATTTAGTTTACTCGGTTCCAAATTTTCAGAAAAACAATATTCATAATAACAATGCCACTTTCTTCTTGATCTCCTTATGTTATCATCATCGTTAGTCATCACAGAGCATACGAGTCATTCATGATTTGAAATGCTAAATAATTACAGAATAAGAAATTAACCATTTCCTTTTGGGAAATTGCATTCACAAATGAATGTGACCGTTAATCTTTGCTGTAATAAAGGCTTTACAAAACCAAAAAAACTTTACTCTCTAGTACGCTCTAATATATTTAGTGTCGTTTACATGGTACCAAAATGGTCCAAAAGCACTCTAGTATTTTACACAACTTAGTCACATTTACTCCACACATGCGACTTCCCTGTAACCTCAACCAGTAAACATTACCGTTTCAACTTCATTTGTCATGTCCTCTGCATCCATTTTGCGGTCACATGTTCAGAGTTTGTTATAACCAATTTATTGATTTGATTATGAGATGCTATAGGTCAGGCCCTATTGGTCACATACACGTAAAGAGAGAACAGGGGTTGAGGGAATAGGGAATGTTTTTCCTAAACAGGGATTTCGGTAACAGGACTTTTCAGTCAGAAATGGCTGTAGTTATGTTGCAGCTTCAGCAACTCGGCCAGCATGATAAACACTGTTGAAGTTGTGGTGGTCGCTGCAGCAGGGAGGAGAGGGAGACAACAGGTGCTAGTCAGTGTCACTCGACCATTTTTTTTAACACAGCAAGGAGGAGCCTGAACCTTTTCCTGTGTAGGGCCGTCTTCGGATGGGGACGTTAAACGGGTGTCCTGACTCTCTGTGGTCATTAAAGATCCCATGGCACTTATTGTAAGAGTAGGGGTACCACCCCTGTGTCTTGGCTAAATTCCCAATCTGCCCTCATACCATCAACGGTCACCTAATCATCCCCAGCTACAATTGGGTCATTCATCCCCCCCTCCTCTCCCCTGTAACTATTACATAGGTCATTGCTGTAAATGAGAATGTACTCTCAGTCAACTTGCATGGTAAAATAAGGGTTAAAGAAATAAGACAAATAGAATTGCATTTGGCTTATTTTGGACAGATTTTGGCTTGCCTCCTCCCCTCTTGTTCAGCTGATCAAACATGGTCTGTCAGTAGTCGCCAGCGCATTAGCTACTGAGAGCGGAGTGATTTTAAGAATCAGGAACTAGTGTTGGGCGGATGAGTAAAATCAAAATGTTTAAAGTTCCATGTCCTACAAGACAGACCTGTTGAGGACGAGCATCACGTAGGATAGCCACCCAAGGTGAGAAGATAATGTCAGGATCTTATTAGTGCAGTTTCTCAGCCTTTAACACAGTGCAACCTCACCTGCTACTGGTATGCCTTCGTGACCGACAATGACTTCAGAAGGTATTCATACCCCTCGACTTATTCCAGATATAGAACACTATAAAAGGAAAACACTCTAGGTCCACAACAAAAACACCCACCCTTCAACATGCTGCCGCCCGGTCGGAGATTAAAGGTGCCACATGCAAAAAAAAGTTTACAAAACAATCCTTCATCCCCTGCAGTGACAATCCTCTATGGTGAACCGATATGGAAAAGCTCTGTGGAATGTGCATTTTTATGTCTGTTTTTATCCATTTAAGTTATGTAGATTTTGTTTATCCGTTCAATGCCAAGAGCGCCAAGCAAATTTTCCATTTTGTGCAAACCTCATGGACAATTACTTTTCTAATGCTAATTCTCTTACAGCCTCTCGGCCTACCCAACTTCACTTCATAAATACTTATCACGATTCAATCAGCGGAGCAAAGGAAGAGAAACTCATACATGTTAAAACCTCCAAGAGCGAGAAAAATGTGTCCGTTTTACACTTTACACAAAGTAGCTGAACAATCTAACAAACTAGCATGGTCATAGGTCAAATACCATGAAATCCTGATACTTGATTCGAAATAGAGGAAGTTTGGGAACTCCATGCTCAGGGAAGGGGCCCGCCTCGGTGCTGGAAGACAGCAGTCCAGTCCTTTTGAGGTTGAAAGGAATTTGACCAAGTCCCCCAACTCTAGAATGTTACGGTAAAAGCAAGCACCTTTAGTTAAAAAGGTCCAATGTAGCCCTCTCAGTATCAAATCATTTAATTGTGCTGCGCCCATCATTGTTGGCTCAATAACCCACATTGTTTGTTTAACATTGTTGTCAGGAAAAATTCCAAAAGTATGGAAATCATCTCGTGCTGCCACTCCATAAGGGTGGGGATAGTAGTGATCAAAAATAATTAGTGCCCAATTTCAACGCTTCTTTGTCTAGCTAAGATTCTTGAATCATTGGTAAATGTACAACTATGCCCTTTTTTAAATCTGAGAAATGTATTTAGAATGTAAACCAAATCAGGGTTTAGGCCTGGTCATAGCACTATTAGAGCAGCCACTTTGGTTGTCAATGCTTTAGACTCTAAAATTAAATGTGCTGCTTTGTTTGTGGACCTGTCAAAAGCTTTTGATGACGGTTGATCATGCTATGTTTTTCAATAAGTTGTCCTCGATAGGCCTGAGCTCTGACACCTGTTCATGCTTTCATGAACATCTTAGTGACGGAACTAAGGCCATGGTGATTGATGGGGTCAAGTCCAAAATTCTTGAAATAAATAAAGGTGTTCCACAGGGGACAATACTAGGACCAAAGTTAACCAGCATATTGGTGTGGCGAACAATGCGGCACAGTTAGGAGACGTGAAAACAGCCCTCACCTTATTGTCCAAGGAAAGTGAGTAGAGAGGAAACAGCCCTCACCTTATTGTCTAAGGAAAGTGAGGAGAGAGGAAACAGCCCTCACCTTATTGTCTAAGGAAAGTGAGGAGAGGGGAAACAGCCCTCACCTTATTGTCTAAGGAAAGTGAGGAGAGGAAACAGCCCTCACCTTATTGTCTAAAGAAAGTGAGGAGAGGAAACAGCCCTCACCTTATTGTCGAAGGAAAGTGAGGAGAGGAAACAGCCCTCACCTTATTGTCTAAGGAAAGTGAGTAGAGAGGAAACAGCCCTCACCTTATTGTCTAAAGAAAGTGAGGAGAGGAAACAGCCCTCACCTTATTGTCGAAGGAAAGTGAGTAGAGAGGAAACAGCCCTCACCTTATTGTCTAAAGAAAGTGAGGAGAGGAAACAGCCCTCACCTTATTTTCGAAGGAAAGTGAGGAGAGGAAACAGCCCTCACCTTATTGTCTAAGGAAAGTGAGGAGAGCAAACAGCCCTCACCTTATTGTCTAAGGAAAGTGAGGAGAGGAAACAGCCCTCACCTTATTGTCTAAGGAAAGTGAGGAGAGGAAACAGCCCTCACCTTATTGTCTAAGGAAAGTGAGGAGAGGAAACAGCCCTCACCTTATTGTCTAAGGAAAGTGAGGAGAGGAAACAGCCCTCACCTTATTGTCGAAGGAAAGTGAGGAGAGGAAACAGCCCTCACCTTATTGTCGAAGGAAAGTGAGTAGAGAGGAAACAGCCCTCACCTTATTGTCTAAGGAAAGTGAGGAGAGGAAACAGCCCTCACCTTATTGTCTAAGGAAAGTGAGTA
>NW_027005027.1:0-4407 GCF_036934945.1 Oncorhynchus masou masou
GAATAGTAGAGTGGTAACATAGTGTCTGGGTCAGGAATAGTAGAGTGGTGGCATAGTGTCTGGGAATAGTAGAGTGGTAACATAGTGTCTGGGTCAGGAATAGTAGAGTGGTAGCATAGTGTCTGGGTCAGGAATAGTAGAGTGGTAGCATAGTGTCTGGGTGAGGAATAGTAGAGTGGTAAGATAGTGTCTGGGTCAGGAATAGTAGAGTGGTAACAGTGTCTGGGTCAGGAATAGTAGAGTGGTAACATAGTGTCTGGGTCAGGAATAGTAGAGTGGTAGCATAGTGTCTGGGTCAGGAATAGTAGAGTTTTAGCATAGTGTCTGGGAATAGTAGAGTGGTAACATAGTGTCTGGGTCAGGAATAGTAGAGTGGTAGGCATAGTGTCTGGTAGGAATAGTAGAGTGGTAACATAGTGTCTGGGTCAGGAATAGTAGAGTGGTAGCATAGTGTCTGGCAGGAATAGTAGAGTGGTAACATAGTGTCTGGGTCAGGAATAGTAGAGTGGTAGCATAGTGTCTGGGTCAGGAATAGTAGAGTGGTAGCATAGTGTCTGGGAATAGTAGAGTGGTAACATAGTGTCTGGGTCAGGAATAGTAGAGTGGTAGCATAGTGTCTGGGTCAGGAATAGTAGAGTGGTAACATAGTGTCTGGGTCAGGAATAGTAGAGTGGTAGCATAGTGTCTGGGTGCAGGAATAGTAGAGTGGTAACATAGTGTCTGGGTCAGGAATAGTAGAGTGGTAACATAGTGTCTGGGTCAGGAATAGTAGAGTTTTAGCATAGTGTCTGGGAATAGTAGAGTGGTAACATAGTGTCTGGGTCAGGAATAGTAGAGTGGTAGCATAGTGTCTGGGAATAGTAGAGTGGTAACATAGTGTCTGGGTCAGGAATAGTAGAGTGGTAGCATAGTGTCTGGTGGGAATAGTAGAGTGGTAACATAGTGTCTGGGTCAGGAATAGTAGAGTGGTAGCATAGTGTCTGGGCCAGGAATAGTAGAGTGGTAGCATAGTGTCTGGGTGAGGAATAGTAGAGTGGTAAGATAGTGTCTGGGTCAGGAATAGTAGAGTGGTAACATAGTGTCTGGGTCAGAATAGTAGAGTGGTAACACTAGTGTCTGGTCAGGAATAGTAGAGTGGTAACATAGTGTCTGGGTCAGGAATAGTAGAGTGGTAACATAGTGTCTGGGGAATAGTAGAGTGGTAACATAGTGTCTGGGTCGGGAATAGTAGAGTGGTAACATAGTGTCTGGGAATAGTAGAGTGGTAACATAGTATCTGGATCAGGAATAGTAGAGTGGTAACATAGTGTCTGAGTCAGGAATAGTAGAGTGGTAACAGTGTCTGGGTCAGGAATATTAGAGTGGTAACATAGTGTCTGGGTCAGGAATAGTAGAGTGGTAGCATAGTGTCTGGGTCAGGAATAGTAGAGTGGTAACATAGTGTCTGAGTCAGGAATAGTAGAGTGGTAACATAGTGTCTGGGTCAGGAATAGTAGAGTGGTAACATAGTGTCTGGGTCAGGAATAGTAGAGTGGTAACATAGTGTCTGGGACAGGAATAGTAGAGTGGTAACATAGTGTCTGAGTCAGGAATAGTAGAGTGGTAGCATTGTGTCTGGGTCAGGAATAGTAGAGTGGTAACATAGTGTCTGGGAATAGTAGAGTGGTAACACAGTGTCTGGGTCAGGAATAGTAGAGTGGTAACAGTGTCTGGGTCAGGAATAGTAGAGTGGTAACAGTGTCTGGGTGAGGAATAGTAGAGTTGAAACATAGTGTCTGGGTCAGGAATAGTAGAGTGGTAACATAGTGTCTGGGTCAGGAATAGTGGAGTGGTAGCATAGTGTCTGGGAATTGTAGAGTGGCAACATAGTGTCTAGGGAATAGTAGAGTGGTAACATAGTGTCTGGGAATAGTAGAGTGGTAACATAGTGTCTGGATCGGGAATAGTAGAGTGGTAACATAGTGCCTGGGAATAGTAGAGTGGTAACATAGTGTCTGGGCCAGGAATAGTAGAGTGGTAACATAGTGTCTGGATCGGGAATAGTAGAGTGGTAACATAGTGCCTGGATCAGGAATAGTAGAGTGGTAACATAGTGTCTGGGCCAGGAATAGTAGAGTGGTAGCATAGTGTCTGGGCCAGGAATAGTAGAGTGGTAACATATTGGCTGGGTCAGGAATAGTAGAGTGGTAACATAGTGTCTGGGAATAGTAGAGTGGTAACATAGTGTCTGGGAATAGTAGAGTGGTAACATAGTGTCTGGGTCAGGAATAGTAGAGTGGTAACATAGTGTCTGGGTCAGGAATAGTAGAGTGGTAGCATAGTGTCTGGGCCAGGAATAGTAGAGTGGTAACATATTGGCTGGGTCAGGAATAGTAGAGTGGTAGCATAGTGTCTGGGCCAGGAATAGTAGAGTGGTAACATAGTGTCTGGGTCAGGAATAGTAGAGTGGTAACATAGTGTCTGGGAATAGTAGAGTGGTGGCATAGTGTCTGGGTCAGGAATAGTAGAGTGGTAGCATAGTGTCTGGGCCAGGAATAGTAGAGTGGTAACATATTGGCTGGGTCAGGAATAGTAGAGTGGTAACATAGTGTCTGGGAATAGTAGAGTGGTAACATAGTGTCTGGGTCAGGAATAGTAGAGTGGTAACATAGTGTCTGGGTCAGGAATAGTAGAGTGGTAGCATAGTGTCTGGGACAGGAATAGTAGAGTGGTAACATAGTGTCTGAGTCAGGAATAGTAGAGTGGTAACATAGTGTCTGGGAATAGTAGAGTGGTAACACAGTGTCTGGGTCAGGAATAGTAGAGTGGTAACAGTGTCTGGGTCAGGAATAGTAGAGTGGTAACAGTGTCTGGGTGAGGAATAGTAGAGTTGAAACATAGTGTCTGGGTCAGGAATAGTAGAGTGGTAACATAGTGTCTGGGTCAGGAATAGTGGAGTGGTAGCATAGTGTCTGGGAATTGTAGAGTGGCAACATAGTGTCTAGGGAATAGTAGAGTGGTAACATAGTGTCTGGGAATGGTAGAGTGGTAACATAGTGTCTGGATCGGGAATAGTAGAGTGGTAACATAGTGCCTGGGAATAGTAGAGTGGTAACATAGTGTCTGGGCCAGGAATAGTAGAGTGGTAACATAGTGTCTGGATCGGGAATAGTAGAGTGGTAACATAGTGCCTGGATCAGGAATAGTAGAGTGGTAACATAGTGTCTGGGCCAGGAATAGTGGAGTGGTAGCATGGTGTCTGGGCCAGGAATAGTAGAGTGTTAACATATTGGCTGGGTCAGGAATAGTAGAGTGGTAACATAGTGTCTGGGAATAGTAGAGTGGTAACATAGTGTCTGGGTCAGGAATAGTAGAGTGGTAACATAGTGTCTGGGTCAGGAATAGTAGAGTGGTAGCATAGTGTCTGGGCCAGGAATAGTAGAGTGGTAACATATTGGCTGGGTCAGGAATAGTAGAGTGGTAGCATAGTGTCTGGGCCAGGAATAGTAGAGTGGTAACATAGTGTCTGGGTCAGGAATAGTAGAGTGGTAACATAGTGTCTGGGAATAGTAGAGTGGTGGCATAGTGTCTGGGTCAGGAATAGTAGAGTGGTAGCATAGTGTCTGGGCCAGGAAGAGTAGAGTGGTAACATATTGGCTGGGTCAGGAATAGTAGAGTGGTAACATAGTGTCTGGGAATAGTAGAGTGGTAACATAGTGTCTGGGTCAGGAATAGTAGAGTGGTAACATAGTGTCTGGGTCAGGAATAGTAGAGTGGTAGCATAGTGTCTGGGACAGGAATAGTAGAGTGGTAACATAGTGTCTGAGTCAGGAATAGTAGGGTGGTAGCATTGTGTCTGGGTCAGGAATAGTAGAGTGGTAACATAGTGTCTGGGAATAGTAGAGTGGTAACACAGTGTCTGGGTCAGGAATAGTAGAGTGGTAACAGTGTCTGGGTCAGGAATAGTAGAGTGGTAACAGTGTCTGGGTGAGGAATAGTAGAGTTGAAACATAGTGTCTGGGTCAGGAATAGTAGAGTGGTAACATAGTGTCTGGGTCAGGAATAGTGGAGTGGTAGCATAGTGTCTGGGAATTAGTAGAGTGGTAACATAGTGTCTGGAAATAGTAGAGTGGTAACATAGTGTCTGGGAATAGTAGAGTGGTAACATAGTGTCTGGATCGGGAATAGTAGAGTGGTAACATAGTGCCTGGGAATAGTAGAGTGGTAACATAGTGTCTGGGCAAGGAATAGTAGAGTGGTAACATAGTGTCTGGATCGGGAATAGTAGAGTGGTAACATAGTGCCTGGATCAGGAATAGTAGAGTGGTAACATAGTGTCTGGGTCAGGAATAGTAGAGTGGTAACATAGTGTCTGGGTCAGGAATAGTAGAGTGGTAACATAGTGTCTGGGAATAGTAGAGTGGTGGC
>NW_027005028.1:0-4407 GCF_036934945.1 Oncorhynchus masou masou
GGGCGGCCCGTCAGGAAGTCCAGGATCAAAGATGCAGAGGGAGGTGTTTAGTCCCAGGGTCCTCAGCTTAGTGATGTGTTGTTACCTACCCTCACCACCTGGGAGCGGCCCGTCAGGAAGTCCAGGATCAAAGATGCAGAGGGAGGTGTTTAGTCCCAGGGTCCTTAGCTTAGTGATGTGTTGTTACCTACCCTCACCACCTGGGGGCGGCCCGTCAGGAAGTCCAGGATCAAAGATGCAGAGGGAGGTGTTTAGTCCCAGGGTCCTCAGCTTAGTGATGTGTTGTTACCTACCCTCACCACCTGGGGGCGGCCCGTCAGGAAGTCCAGGATCAAAGATGCAGAGGGAGGTGTTTAGTCCCAGGGTCCTCAGCTTAGTGATGTGTTGTTACCTACCCTCACCACCTGGGGGCGGCCCGTCAGGAAGTCCAGGATCAAAGATGCAGAGGGAGGTGTTTAGTCCCAGGGTCCTCAGCTTAGTGATGTGTTGTTACCTACCCTCACCACCTGGGGGCGGCCCGTCAGGAAGTCCAGGATCAAAGATGCAGAGGGAGGTGTTTAGTCCCAGGGTCCTCAGCTTAGTGATGTGTTGTTACCTACCCTCACCACCTGGGGGCGGCCCGTCAGGAAGTCCAGGATCAAAGATGCAGAGGGAGGTGTTTAGTCCCAGGGTCCTCAGCTTAGTGATGTGTTGTTACCTACCCTCACCACCTGGGAGCGGCCCGTCAGGAAGTCCAGGATCAAAGATGCAGAGGGAGGTGTTTAGTCCCAGGGTCCTCAGCTTAGTGATGTGTTGTTACCTACCCTCACCACCTGGGGGTGGCCCGTCAGGAAGTCCAGGATCAAAGATGCAGAGGGAGGTGTTTAGTCCCAGGGTCCTCAGCTTAGTGATGTGTTGTTACCTACCCTCACCACCTGGGGGCGGCCCGTCAGGAAGTCCAGGATCAAAGATGCAGAGGGAGGTGTTTAGTCCCAGGGTCCTCAGCTTAGTGATGTGTTGTTACCTACCCTCACCACCTGGGGCGGCCCGTCAGGAAGTCCAGGATCAAAGATGCAGAATACTATTTTATCCATTTTAGAATAAGGCTGTAACGTCTCAATACTCTCTGAATGCAATGTAAACGTCAAAGTCAAGAGTGTCTCAATACTTTCTGAATGTAAACGTCTGCTAATGATATAAATACCAGATAAAACTCCAATCCAGATACGCTGTAAATCTACACTGAGCTGTATTGGTGTGTATTCTGGGGCCAATCTAAAAAAAGACTTCATTTGAATCCAGCTCTCTCTATATCATTACCAGAGAGAGGGGGACCTGTATCCATGATCTTGACCAGCTCGACAGATCACCTGCAGAGATGGAGAACCTTATAATTCACCAGGGCTGGTAACAGGGTTTGACTTTTACTGAGAACTGGAAGGACATTGTTTTACTGCCTTTCTATTCAATAAAAACGCATTCAAATGCTATTTGTAGAACAGCAAAAGCAATAAAAAAATAACACCAGCCATTATCGCCTTGGCTGCAGTAGGTTCATTCACCTCAGTCCATCTACAAACACACGACATATTAATTATACAATTGTAATGTTATACTCCTGAAAGAGGGAAATGTGATGAATTATTCACGCTGACATGTAGGATCAGCGATGAAATGAAAATGTAGGACATTTATAGAACTGCATTTTTTTTTTAAAGGCTGGATCAGCTTAATATTGCAGAAAGAATGTTGCTTCCATCAATGTAATTGTCTGCATCAATTCCAATCACCCATATTTTTTGGTTAAAAAAAATATATATACATTCACGCATGCATACATGTACACATATATACATACCTATATAGACATATTGTAACGGCGTTCTTCGTTTGTCGAAAGAGAGTCGGACCGAAATGCAGCGTGTTGGTTACTCATGTTTTTAATAGAACAAATGACAATACATGAAATAACAAAAACAACAAACGGAATGTGAAAAAACCTATACAGCCTGTCTGGTGAACACTAACACAGAGACAGGAACAATCACCCACGAAATACAAAGTGAAACCCAGGCTACCTAAATACGGTTCCCAATCAGAGACAACGAGAATCACCTGACTCTGATTGAGAACCGCCTCAGGCAGCCAAACCTATGCAACACACACCCCTAATCAGCCACAATCCCAATAACTAAAAAACCCCACTAAGAAATACTACAAAAATAAACCCATGTCACACCCTGGCCTGACCAACTAATTAACTAAAACACAAAATACTAAGACCAAGGCGTGACAGAACCCCCCCCCCCCTAAGGTGCGGACTCCCGGACGCACCTCAAAACCATAGGGAGGGTCCGGGTGGGCGTCTGTCCATGGTGGCGGTTCCGGCTCGGGACGTGGACCCCACTCCATAAATGTCATAGTTCCTCCCCTTCGCGTCCTGGGATGATCCACCCTCGCCGCCGACCATGGCCGAATAGTCCTCACCCAGAACCCCACTGAACTGAGGAGCAGCTCGTGACTGAGGGGCAGCTCTGGACTGAGGCAGCTCTGGACTGAGGGGCAGCTCGGGACTGAGGGGCAGCTCGGGACTGAGGGGCAGCTCGGGACTGAGGGGCAGCCCAGTACTGAGAGGAAGCCCAGTACTGAGAGGAAGCCCAGTACTGAGAAGAAGCCCAGTACTGAGATGAAGACCAGCCAGGCAGTTGATTCCGGCAGATCCTGGCTGACTGGCGGATCTGGAAGAGTCTGGTTGACTAGCAGATCTGGAAGAGTCTGGCTGAATGGCAGATCTGGAAGAGTCTGGCTGACTGGCAGATCTGGAAGAGTCTGGCTGACTGGCAGATCTGGAAGAGTCTGCCTGAATAGCAGATCTGGAAGAGTCTGGCTGAATGGCAGATCTGGAAGAGTCTGGCTGACTGGCAGATCTGGAAGAGTCTGGCTGAATAGCAGATCTGGAAGAGTCTGGCTGACTGGCAGATCTGGAAGAGTCTGGCTGACTGGCAGATCTGGAAGAGTCTGGCTGACTGGCAGATCTGGAAGAGTCTGGCTGACTGGCAGATCCTGGCAGACTGACGGCTCTGGCTTCTTCATGCTGACTGACGGCTCTGGCTGCTCCATGCAGATTGACAGCTCTGGCGGCTTCTTGCAGACTGACAGCTCTGACTGTTCCATGCAGACTGGCAACTCCATGCAGACTGTCAACTCCATGCAGACTGTCAGCTCCTTGCAGACTGGCAGCTCCTTGCAGACTGGCAGCTCCTTGCAGACTGGCAGCTCTAGCTGCTCCATGCAGACTGGCAGCTCCTTGCAGACTGGCAGCTCTAGCTGCTCCATGCAGACTGGCAGCTCCTTGCAGACTGGCAGCTCCTTGCAGACTGGCAGCTCCTTGCAGACTGGCAGCTCTAGCTGCTCCATGCAGACTAGCAGCTCAGGCTGCTCCGAACAGGCAGGAGAGGCGAGGCGCACTGTAGGCCTGATGCGTGGTGCTGGCACTGGTGGTATTGGGCCGAGGACACGCACAGGAAGCCTATTGCGGGGAGCTGCTACCGGAGGGCTAGGGTGTGGAGGTGGTACTGGATAGACCGGACCGTGCAGGCGCACTGGAGCTCTTGAGCACCGAGCCTGCCCAACTTTACCTGGTTGAATACTCTCGGTTGCCCTGCCAGTGCTGCGAGGTGGAATAGCCCGCACTGGGCTATGTAGGCGAACCGGAGACACCGAGCGCAAGGCTGGTGCCATGTAAGCCGGCCCAAGGAGACGCACTGGGGACCAGATGGGTAGAGCCGGCTTCATGGCATTTGGCTCGACGCTCAATCTAGCCCTGCCGATACGCGGAGCTGAAATATACCGCACCGGGCTATGCACCCGCACTGGGGACACCGTGCGCACCACTGCATAACACAGTGCCTGCCCGGTCTCTCTAGCCCCCCGGTAAGCACAGGGAGTTTGCGCAGGTCTCCTACCTGGCGTAGCCATACTCCCTGATAGCCCCCCCCCAAGAAATTTTTGGGGCTGATTCCCGGGTTTTGCTCTGCGCCGCCGTGTCCTTCTTTTCGACTCCATTCTCCTATAGCTCTCTTCGCACTGCTCCAGCGAATCCCAGGCGGGCTCCGGCACTCTCTGGGTCGACCGCCCACCTGTCTCTTTCTTCCCACGTCGTATAGTCCATACTGTACTCCTCTTTGGGCTGCTCCTGTTTCCTCTTCTCCTGCTGCACCTTTGGGCGGCTACACTCCCCTGGTTTAGCCCAGGGTCCTCTCCCGTCAAGGATTTCCTCCCATGTCCAGAAATCCTTAATACGCAGCTCCTCTTTGGGCTGCTCCTGCCTGTTGACACGCTGCTCGGTCCGTGTGTGGTGGGTGATTCTGTAACGGCGTTCTTCGTTTGTCGAAAGAGAGTCGGACCGAAATGCAGCGTGTTGGTTAC
>NW_027005029.1:0-4406 GCF_036934945.1 Oncorhynchus masou masou
AAATATCTGGTTCTTATTCGCTGTGTGTGCCACTCTCTGCAGCTTGCTCAACACCATCCCCCGTAGTGTGGAGTACTTGGTATGAGAGACTTATAACTGGTTTTCAGTGTCTCCAAAGCGCAGTGAGAAATATAAGGTGTGTGCCACACTTTGGCTCTCCATTGAACCTGTGTTTTCATGCATTTTGGACCAGTGGGAGGAGCTTAGGCTGCATTTCCAGTCACCAAGTCCAGTGAACACTGCCACATGGCTGAGGTTTTATACTACATGTACAGTGATCCTCAAAACATATTGTATCTGACCTTTTGAAGTCAGTGCTGGGTGAGGTACAGTTGGCCATCAAGGCTTTTGAGGGAGTGCAAGGAGATCCTCTTAACCTCTAGTGGCACCCCATCCCGTGAACGGAGCCGTTGTCATCATCTGACACTAATTAGCATAACGCAACGGACATAAATCTTCCGAGAAAATATTCCTAGTCATACAAATCACAAGTGAAATATATTGGAACACAGCTTATCCTTTTGTTAATCACCCTGTCAACTCAGTTTTTCAAAATATGCTTTACAGCCAAAGCTAGACAAGCATTTGTGTAAGTTTATCGATAGCCAAGCATAGCATTATGCCTTGCTAGCAGCAGGCAACCTTGTCACGAAAATCAGAAAAGCCTTTACCTTTGATGAACTTCGGATGTTTTCACTCACGAGACTCCCAGGTAGAGAGCCAAAGTTAATTTTTTCCCCAAAGATTATTTTTGTAGGCGAAATAGCTCCGTTTGTTCTTCACATTTGGCTGAGAAATCGACCGGAAATTGCAGTCACAACAACGGCAAAAAATATTCCAAATTAGCTCCATAATATCGACAGAAACATGGCAAACGTTGTTTAGAATCAATACTCAAGGTGTTTTTCAAATATCTATTCGATAATATATCCACCGGGACAATTGGTTTCTCAGTACCTTACTCAGATTTTCTCCAGGAGCATCATGTGACCACTTGCGCAATGTAGCCCCACAGGTATTCTTCAACATAAATGCGTAAAACTACGTCACAATGCTGTAGACACCTTGGGAAATATGTAGAAAGCATAAGCTGGTTCATACAGCACATCTTCACAGCTCAATAGGGACTCATTGGCACACAGCGCTTCAAAATATGGGGCACTTCCGGGATTGGATTTTACCTAGATTTGCCTGCAACATCAGTTCTGTTATACTCACAGACAATATCTTTACAGTTTTGGAAACGTTAGAGTGTTTTCTATCCAAAGCTGTCAATTATATGCATATTCTAGCATCTTGTCCTGACAGAATATCCTGTTTAAAACGGGAACGTTTTTTTTTCCAAAAATAAAAATTCTGCCCCTAGAGGCAAATTGACAGCTTGGTTAGCCTGATCAAGTCTGTGAGTAGCAGGGTGCTGAATCCACTGGCAAATATTTATGTACTCAAAGGGCCAATAGATGGATACATCAGTCCCAACCATACCTTGGTTACCTTTTTGAGTCAAAGGCAGTTGAGCTCCACCTTGCGCCTGAGGATGAAAACAATGTCCGTTAGCGGTGTGTAGCCTTCACCATCTCCCTCACTAATAAGTTGCCCGGGTGAGCAGTTGATATCAACCCATTTCAAGAACTTGCCATGGCTGCTGTGTCTGTGTTGTCCTTGCCACACTCGAATGCTAAAGTCGAGAGAGTATTCAGCCAGATGAGTGTGGTAAAAACCAAACATAGAAATCGGATGTCCTTCCTTAACTCCATCCTGTACTTTCGTTATGGGCTGAAGCTGTCTGCGAGGCTTTCATGAGCACCAGCTGCATGATAATGTTTGCAGCTTTTTGGCACATCAGCTACTTACTGATTTAAGTCACCTCAGTTGCTGAACCTGCCATAGAGAGCCTTGACTGCAAATTACGATGACCCACTCTTTTCAGAGCTCAGATTATGCCTGTGTGTGTGGAGGGGGATCTGGGAAAAAACAATTAACCTGAATTAGGGCCAGACTAGTTACCATAATTTTCTCACATTGCCATTGACAGTTTTTTTCTATTGTCTCTTTTTGATCCATTTAGATTGTTAATGTAGATTGTAAACAAAAAAATGTAAAACATGTTATGGTTAAAAATGTTAATGTTGGGGCTGTCATAAACTGTCAGGTTTCTGGGAATTAATATTTAAATGTCTCTCTGATATATATGACACTGTTATAGATCCGTCTCCCCTTACAGCCCTTTTTGGTGTACTGCCCATAGGTACCCACTGTCAAGAATCCAGTTGGACACTGTTGCTTATACAACTCTTTTAGCTAGACGGCTAATACTACAGACCTGGCAGCTCCCCAATCTTATAAATATTGGGTGAGCAATGTGTTGTGCTCTCTGAAACTAGAATTTTTTAAATTCAATACATGTGGGAACCCCAAACGTTTTTATGAGGCTTGGGCTCCATTCCGGTTTTACTTTAAACAGTCCATCCTCTGATGGCATTCATATTAAAACAAAAATAATTCTGTATTTGACTCCCCTGTGACTTAATGGTTGGATGAGCATTTCTTTGGGGGTTTGTAACCTTTGTAGCCTTCTGCCCGGTGTGTTTAACTTGTCTAAAGTATGGTATCTTTAAAGCTAATTATTATAATTTTTTATTTGTAATTTTTCTAGTTGAATATATAATTTATGTTTTTTGTTTGTGTTGCCTTATGTGTAAAACTGAATAAACAGAGTTTTCCCAAAAACACTGTGACTTGTTGTAGGCTCCTAAGTGGACTATAAGGTTAAAAACCAAACCAAATTAAGTAAACTAAACTAAAAAACAAAAGATTTATTTAAAAATAAATAAATAAGTAACTCTGCCAGAGTGTCTCTTTTGGGTCACTTTCGCCGGTCCCAAGCCTTGGATAAAGGAAGAGGGTTGGAATTGTGACATTAAAAAAAACAAGAATCAACAGAAGGAAGTTTATTTGTAGTTCTAAACATATGTAGGTTGTTTCATCACTCTTTGTCTCTCCCAATAACGATATTACGGTATCCATCACAAATACATGCACAGCAATAAATATTCAAATTAGGGGATAACTTCATTTAGCGACTTCTAATACTTCTCGAAAGCCAATAGCTACTTTCTCCATTGAGGAGTTGGCAACACTTGATATACTGTGTTCCCTTCAAGTAGCCAGACAACAAACTAGGCTGCTTAGTTAGGAAGACATGCCGAATAGTGAAGCTTCTATATAAAAGTTCAATTGGGAAGGGCAGCCTTTGTTCTTTGCAATGATCTATTGCATCGTAGGCTGCATCTTGAAAACAGAAGTATTCTTTTCCAAACTTTTACCCAAGTGGATTTCTGTTTCTCATTGAAAACAAGTTCTGTTTCACAACCCAGGCCTGGCTGAAAGCAGTGCAACAGAAACAACAACACAGAGTTACACATGGAATAAAACAAGTGTACAGTCAATAACACAATGAAAAAAATAAAGTCTATATACAGTGTGTGCAAATGGCATGAGGAGGTAAGGCAATAAATAAGCCATAGTAGCAAAGTAATTACAATTTAGCATATTAACACTGGAGTGATAGATGAGCAGATGATGGTGTGTAAGTAGTGATACTGGTGTGCAAAAGAGCAGCAAAGTAAATAAAAACAATATGGGGATGAGGAAGGTAGATTGGGTGGGCTATTTACAGATGGACTATGTACAGCTGCAGCGATTGTTTAGCTGCTCAGATAGCTGATGTTTAAAGTTAGTGAGGGAATGAAAGTCTCCAGCTTCAGCGATTTTTGCAATTCGTTCCAGTCACTGGCAGCAGAGAACTGGAAGGAAAGGCGGCAAAAGGAGGTGTTGGCTTTGGGGATGACCAGTGAGATATACCTGCTGGAGCGCATGCTACGGGTGGGTGTTGTCATTGTAACCAGTGAGCTGAGATAAGGCGGAGCTTTACCTAGCATAGACTTATAGATGACCTGGAGCCAGTGGGTTTGGCGACGAATATGTAGCGAGGGTCAGCCGACGAGAGCATACAGGTCGCAGTGGTGGGTGGCATAAGGGCTTTGGTAACAAAATGGATGCCACTGTGATAGACTACATCCAATTTGCTGAGTAGAGTATTGGAAGCTATTTTGTAGATGACATCGCCAAAGTCGAGGATCGGTAGGATAGTCAGTTTTACTAGGGTAAGTTTGGCGGCGTGAGTGAAGGAGGCTTTGTTGCGAAATAGAAAGCCGATTTTAGATTTGATTTTGTATTGGAGATGCTTAATGTGAGTCTAGAAGGAGAGTTTACAGTCTAGCCATACACCTAGGTTTTTGTAGTTTTGGTTTTGGATCATTCAGAGATCCTCACTGAACTTCTGGAGAGAGTTTGCTGCACTGAAAGTAAAGGGGCTGAATAATTTTGCACGCCCAATTTTTCAG
>NW_027005030.1:0-4403 GCF_036934945.1 Oncorhynchus masou masou
GGGTCTTCCACCGTTCTGTGCATCTCTGCAATACCACTTCCATGTTGTTTTAGTTCTATAGACACCATTGTGATAACAGGGGTCTTCCACCGCTCTGGCACATCACTGCATGTCAATCGCTCCATTTCCAGACAGCAGCAGGGAGCGTCACTGATGTCACCACTACTCTGGCTGTTCAGGGTTCACACTGTCCAATTAGCACCTCCAGCTCTACCGCTAATGAGACACTGGAGAGCAGTGCACTAACAGTGGAGAGAGCAGCCAAACAGGGAAGTTACCGAGTCAGTGCTGTCAGGATGGTGTGAGAACTTTGTCATTGTCCCACATGACTATCAAATGTATATTACGCCGTTTAGCCAGCACACGCAGACAAGACTCACATAGAGCCTGCTGCAGACCCAACCCCCTGCCTCCTTTCATCTACTGTATCAATGTGTTTTCTCTAACGCATCTCCACCCCTGGCTGCGGTGGTTTCAGTAACTGTCGGCTTTAAGTCAAGACCGACTCACGTAGGTTCCAGTCAGATAATGTATCGTCATCATCATCGTCGTTCTTCATCGATGTCCTCTCCCTCCTCGCCCTCTCCGCCCTCGTGCTGCAGGGGTGACGGTGCGGGACTTGTGGAAGCGGGGCTTGATGTCCTGCTCACTGTCTGGCACAGCCTCGTCCTCCTCCACATCACCCTGGAGAGAGAGAGAGATGTATCATTGCTGTGTGTTTTATTTTTCTGGTCCGAGGTCTGTGCTGTGACACATGACAGTACGCATAAGAGATGGCTAAACAGCACAAAAATATCTGGGATCAGGCTAATATTTAATAACTTAGGCCAAATGTGGTTTCAGTTCAGGAGGCTAAGACATTCTCACTCTAAAAAGCATGCTGAATAACAGATATATGGACACAGCTTAGTGCCAGAAACAGCCAGAAGGGTATTAATGCAGTCAAATGAGTAACTGTGTGACTTTATGACAGAGGACTAGGAGTCAGAGTAAGGAGTGCCTAGCAGGGGAAATCCCCTGTGGGTTAGCCTGGGTGTTGTGGAACTGGGAATGTGTGGACAGTTGACAGAGGACTAGGAGTCAGAGTAAGGAGTGCCTAGCAGGGGAAATCCCTGTGGGTTAGCCTAAAAAGTTATGTTGTGGAACTGGGAATGTGGACAGTTGACAGGACTAGGAGTCAGAGTAAGAGGCCTAGCAGGGGAAACCCCGGTTAGCCTGGGTGTTGTGTTGTGGAACTGGGAATGTGGACAGTTGACAGGACTAGGAGTCAGAGTAAGGAGTGCCTAGCAGGGAAATCCCCTGTGGGTTAGCCTGGGTGTTGTGTTGTGGAACTGGGAATGTGGACAGTTGACAGGACCAGGAGTCAGAGTAAGGAGTGCCTAGCAGGGGAAATCCCTGTGGGTTAGCCTGGGTGTTGTGTTGTGGAACTGGGAATGTGGACAGTGGACAGGACTAGGAGTCAGAGTAAGGAGTGCCTAGCAGGGGAAACTCTGTGGGTTGCCTTGGAACAGGGGAAACTAGAGTCAGGGTCTGTGGAAATCTCTGTGGGTTAGGAACTGGGAATGTGTGACAGCTGACAGGACCCTGGGCCTGGGTGCTGTGTTGTGGAACTGGGAATGTGTGGACAGTTGACAGAGGACAGGACCAGGAGTCAGAGTAAGGAGTGACAGGACTAGGAGTCAGAGTAAGGGGGGAAATCCCCTGTGGGTTAGCCTGTGTTGTGGCTGTGTTGTGGAACTGGGAATGTGTGGACAGCTGACAGAGGACTAGGAGTCAGAGTAAGGAGGCCTAGCAGGGAAATCTCTGTGGGTTAGCCTGGGTGTTGGGGGTTGTGGAACCTCGTGGGTTAGCCTGGTGTTGTGGAACTGGGAATGTGTGGACAGTTGACAGGACTAGGAGTCAGAGTAGCAGGGGAAACTCTGTGGGAGGAACCTAGCAGGGGAAATCCCCTGTGGGTTAGCCTGGGTGTTGTGTTGTGGAACTGGGAATGTGTGGACAGTTGACAGAGGGAAAAACTGTGCTACAGTATTAAATGGCATTAACCAGATACAACACTTAGGTCAGAGAGCACGAATACGTCAAACATCAGTCGAAGTCTCATAAGGCTGCCATCACACCCAAGATTACCAGTAAGAAGGGGGGAGACTTCCTCCCACGTTTTTTTTGCCCTAATGAACACAACCCTGGTGGCGGGAAATAGGTGTGGTGTCATCATTCACACCCAGAACTGAGAGACAGGCTCACCTTCAGCAGGATAATGTCTATCTCAGAGTACTTCATGCCGTTCACCAGGATAGGAATGAGCCTTCAGGAGGAGACAGAGAAGACAGCATTAGTCAAGCCGTCTTCCTACTGTTGGTCAATCAGCAACACTGCAGTTCTTAGTTTCATATAATAATTGATTGAAGTTACAGAGCGTCAGATGTGGCAAGTGGGCTGCAGCTGTTTGGATCAGAGAGTGAGAATACAACAGGCATCACTGACCATCACAGTTAATGTGTTATGCATCATATCCAGACAGCATGGGAAGGGCAGAGGTAAATTCCAAGCATCTGCCTCTAACCCTAGGAAGCTCTTTGCCACCTTCTCCTCCCTCCTGAATCCTCTCCCCTCCCCCCCTCCTCCCTCTCTGCAGATGACTTCGTCAACCATTTTGAAAAGAAGGTCGACGACATCCGATCCTCGTTTGCTAAGTCAAGCGACACCGCTGGTTCTGCTCACACTGCCCTACCCTGTGCTCTGACCTCTTTCTCCCTCTCTCTCCAGATGAAATCTCGCTTCTTGTGACGGCCGGCCGCCCAACAACCTGCCCGCTTGACCCTATCCCTCCTCTCTTCTGACCTCTGGCTACGTCCCTTCCGTCTTCAAGAGAGCGAGAGTTGCACCCCCTTCTGAAAAAACCTACACTGGTCCCTCCGATGTCAACAACTACAGACCAGTATCCCTTCTTTCTTTTCTCTCCAAAACTCTTGAACGTACCGTCTGGCCAGCTCTCCCGCTATCTCTCTCAGAATGACCTTCTTGATCCAAATCAGTCAGGTTCAAGACTAGTCATTCAACTGAGACTGCTCTTCTCTGTATCACGGGCTCCGCACTGCTAAAGCTAACTCTCTCTCCTCTGCTCTCATCCTTCTAGACCTATCGGCTGCCTTCGATACCTGTGAACCATCAGATCCTCTCCACCCTCTCCGAGTTGGGCATCTCGGCGCATTACCTTGGATTGCGTCCTACCTGACAGGTCGCTCCTACCAGGTGGCGTGGCGAGAATCCTGTCTCCTCACCACGCGCTCTCACCACTGGTGTCCCCCAGGGCTCTGTTCTAGGCCCTCTCCTATTCTCGCTATACACCAAGTCACTTGGCTCTGTCATAACCTCACATGGTCTCTCCTATCATTGCTATGCAGACGACACACAATTAATCTTCTCCTTTCCCCCTTCTGATGACCAGGTGGCGAATCGCATCTCTGCATGTCTGCATGTCTGGCAGACATATCAGTGTGGATGACGGATCACCACCTAAAGCTGAACCTCGGCAAGACGGAGCTGCTCTTCCTCCCGGGGAAGGACTGCCCGTTCCATGATCTCGCCATCACGGTTGACAACTCCATTGTGTCCTCCTCCCAGAGCGCTAAGAACCTTGGCGTGATCCTGGACAACACCCTGTCGTTCTCAACCAACATCATGGCGGTGGCCCGTTCCTGTAGGTTCATGCTCTACAACATCCGCAGAGTACGACCCTGCCTCACACAGGAAGCGGCGCAGGTCCTAATCCAGGCACTTGTCATCTCCCGTCTGGATTACTGCAACTCGCTGCTGGCTGGGCTCCCTGCCTGTGCCATTAAACCCCTACAACTCATCCAGAACGCCGCAGCCCGTCTGGTGTTCAACCTTCCCAAGTTCTCTCACGTCACCCCGCTCCTCCGCTCTCTCCACTGGCTTCCAGTTGAAGCTCAGCATCCGCTACAAGACCATGGTGCTTGCCTCACGGAGCTGTGAGGGGAACGGCACCGCAGTACCTCCAGGCTCTGATCAGGCCCTACACCCAAGCAAGGGCACTGCGTTCATCCACCTCTGGCCTGCTCTCGCCTCCTACCACTGAGGAAGTACAGTTCCCGCTCAGCCCAGTCAAAACTGTTCGCTGCTCTGGCCCCCCAATGGTGGAACAAACTCCCTCACGACGCCAGGACAGCGGAGTCAATCACCACCTTCCGGAGACACCTGAAACCCCACCTCTTCAAGGAATACCTAGGATAGGATAAAGTAATCCTCTCATCACCCCCCCTTAAATGATTTAGATGCACTATTGTAAAGTGGCTGTTCCACTGGATGTCAGAAGGTGAATTCACCAATTTGTAAGTCGCTCTGGATAAGAGCGTCTGCCAAATGACTTAAATGTAATGTAA
>NW_027005031.1:0-4402 GCF_036934945.1 Oncorhynchus masou masou
AAGAGAAATTATCAAGAGAAAATATAGATAAAATGTAATGTTGCTCATCGGCCATTTGACATAAACATTACACAACAAGTTGGAAATTCAACAATGAGTGGTTTGGAAGGAATCAGTGGCTGCCTGCAAGCATTGCAAAGCAATCACTAGTCTGCTATTCAGTGGAGTGGGTATGTGGTCCATGTCTGGGTTTAAGGATCTCTTTTCCAAGCTTAAAAGGATAAATATTAAACATTGGCCATGCTGTCAATCGAGCATGACTTCTAGAAAGAGGCCCGAGTTCCTGACTTGGAAACTCGGAACTGGAAAATCTCAGACTTTAGTGAGTTCAAGCTCCGACTGGGAAAATATGGTTTGAATGGTCATCCAATTCAGAATTCCAAGTCAGGAACTTGGGCCTCTTTCTAGAGCTCACTGACATCATATGATTAGAGCTCACTGACATCATGATTCAACCTTGTTTTTTTTCAGAGTTCTCAGTTGTCTTGAAAGCACCATAAATCCAGAGAATGCCAGACTTTGATGACTGCCGTGCCACCTTCCTGTTGAAGTGAACACAACACAACAAGTCCAAAAATGTCTTGTATGCTGCTGCATAAATTATGTAATATGCCAGGGAGATATGTGTACTGTAGCTAAAAAGGTAATACTAAATGTGTGTTGTTAAGTAAGCTGTTAGCTGTTGGTGGTGCATATGTAGCCTATAGCCTGTTTTAGATAAATGTCATCATTGAATATTGTAAGAGCGTTCACTGTCTGCTTATATGCCCCCTTTATTAATCCTACGTTTCTGACTTGGTGTACAGGGAGAATACTGTAACAACGGCCTATGTTCTGAATTCTGTCTTTGTACATTTCAAAAGTGCTCAACAAATAGTTATACTGACTACGTCCGTCCTAGCTCGCTCATTAATGTCTTAATTAAAATTACGGATTGCCTCCGTTCCGCTCGTCGTCCCCTTATGCCATAGTTTGTACATCTCAATTGTCAGTAGAAACCACATGTGATTAAGTGGGAAGGTGAACAGAAAGGCTCTGGAGCAACGAACCGCCCTTGCTGTCTCTGCCTGGCCGGTTCCCCTCTTTCCACTGGGATTCTCTGCCTCTAACCCTATTACAGGGGCTGAGTCACTGGCTTACTGGGGCTCTCTCATGCCGTCCCTGGAAGGGGTGCGTCACCTGAGTGGGTTGATTCACTGATGTGGTCATCCTGTCTGGGTTGGCGCCCCCTTGGTTTGTGCCATGGCGGAGATCTTTGTGGGCTATACTCAGCCTTGTCGCAGGATGGTAAATTGGTGGTTGAAGATATCCCTCTAGTGGTGTGGGGGCTGTGCTTTGGCAAAGTGGGTGGGGTTATATCCTTCCTGTTTGGCCCTGTCCGGGGGTGTCCTTGGATGGATCCACAGTGTCTCCTGACCCCTCCTGTCTCAGCCTCCAGTATTTATGCTGCAGTAGTTTATGTGTCGGGGGGCTAGGGTCAGTTTGTTATATCTGGAGTACTTCTCCTGTCCTAGAGGTGTCCTATGTGAATCTAAGTGTGCATTCTCTAATTCTCTCCTTCTCTCTTTCTTTCTCTCTCTCGGAGGACCTGAGCCCTAGGACCATGCCCAAGGACTACCTGACATGATGGCTCCTTGCTGTCCCCAGTCCACCTGGCCGTGCTGCTGCTCCAGTTTCAACTGTTCTGCCTTATTATTATTCAACCATGCTGGTCATTTATGAACATTTGAACATCTTGGCCATGTTCTGTTATAATCTCCACCCGGCACAGCCAGAAGAGGACTGGCCACCCCACATGTGCTCTCTCTAATTCTCTCTTTCTTTCTCTCTCTCGGAGGACCTGAGCCCGAGGACCATGCCCCAGGACTACCTGACATGATGACTCCTTGCTGTCCCCAGTCCACCTGGCCGTGCTGCTGCTCCAGTTTCAACTGTTCTGCCTTATTATTGACCATGCTGGTCATTTATGAACATTTGAACATTTTGGCCATGTTCTGTTATAATCTCCACCCGGCACAGCCAGAAGAGGACTGGCCACCCCACGTAGCCTGGTTCCTCTCTAGGTTTCTTCCTAGGTTTTGGCCTTTCTAGGGAGTTTTTCCTAGCCACCGTGCTTCTACACCTGCATTGCTTGCTGTTTGGGGTTTTAGGCTGGGTTTCTGTACAGCACTTTGAGATATCAGCTGATGTACGAAGGGCTATATAAATACATTTGATTTGATTTGAATAAGCAAATCAGCCATGTAGTAAATGAGCATGAATTAACTGTTTTGCTGCCAGACAAGGCTTCACTAATAGCCAGGTATAGCAGTGGTAAGGATTCATTCCATGGTGCTGAAAGAAAGCTCTGTTGGGACAGCTTTATGTAGGCCCTAACAGTTTGTGGGCAACGTTTGTCACCGTTATAGTGCAACTAATGTTTTGTTTAGTGTTGTGGCTTAGCTGGCATGCATCTGAAGCATTTTCTTTTGGGCCCCCACCAATATTTCCATGCTAAAATCGCCACTGCACACACAAGTATACACCCACACTAAAGTGCCATAGGTTTTCCTGATAACCTTGAACAGTGAATGTCATTACAACAGTATTCAGGAGAGAGCAGAGCAGACATTCAGACAGCTGCAGCTCAAGGTTCAGCCAATAACACACACTACACTGAAGCAGAACTTAGTGCACTCGAACCCACCACAGCAATGTGTAGGCTATGCAGTTTCTTTGTTGACTAACTACTGCCCTCGCAAACACACACTTCTTACTCTGGAAATAATCGCTGGTGTCATTCGCCCATGGGAATAGAAGCTACTGGCCTAGTCAAGCAAATTGGCTGCTGCACTCACGTTTCGTTTCACGGATATGTAAAGTGAAACAGCATGTGAGTTATTGCCAGATTAGCCTGGTTCCACCAGGCTAAGCAGCTGACGCACTGCGGTTTGATTGAATTGTGCCATAAGACCGAGTAGGCTCTTTGGTTAGTAATTAAACAGAAAGTGCTGGAAGGAGGATATCACTAATAATGAGATGCCAAATATATGGAAGTGAGATGCCAAATATATGGAAGTGAAGGACTAAAAGCCACCTTGCTTGCATACTTCCTAGGGTTCTCAAACAGCCTGCCTCCATTAGAGCTGGTGACAGAGAGCTGAGGAAAGGAGGGAGAGACAGGCAGCTCGCTGTGGGACTGAGCACCATATCACAGGTCACAGTCAAACCCAACAATGAAGTGGATGTATTCTGCCTCACATTACTCACTCAATCACTCGCATGAAAAAAGCCCTGCCACTGACAGTGGTAGGATAGATAAATAAATACATTGGTCAGAGACTGAATGGTAATTTCATTCTGCTACCTTGCTAAGTGATAATTTGATGAAATTCTTCAATGGGGGCTGTCTTATAAAGAAAAAAACTATTAAATTATGTTGCTAATCTTAATGTCAACCGGTTGTATATAATTGATTTCACCCAACAGAATGACTGCATCCCAAATGGAATCCTATTCTCTATATAGTGTACTGGTATACTACATCCCTCTTAAGAGAATGTTGGAGTCCACCATTGTACATTCCAAGAATGTTTGGTTTAAAGGGCATTTAAAATAAACAAAGAAAAGAGCTTACACTCACTAGTTGCAGTTAGAACTGTGACCTTTCAACATTACTTTTTTTGCTGAAAACAAAAATGTCATAGAACTCTCATAGGAAGAATCTCAAATGGCCCATAGGGTTCTGGTCAAAAGTAGAGTACTCTATAGGGAATTGGGGTGCCATTTGGGATACACACATAGAATTCACAAAGAGATTGCCCTTTTGACAATGTTGTGCCTGTTTGTGCTAAATCACCGTGTTGTAGCCGGGCTGGCGGTGCTCTCTGCTATGGGCGGTGGGCTGGGGGGCTAGGGCTGCTGACCCATTTGGTCTGGTCCACCACGGTGCGGGCATGGGGCAGGCGGCCAACGTCTCTCACCCTAACCAGCAGGTGGCGACACGTCTTCAGGATCCTCACCGCCTCATCATGGGGGATGGCCACGAAGCTCCGCCCATTCACCTCCAGCAGCTGGTCGCCCACCTGAACCCACAGAGAAGAGAAGTTATACTTGTAGATATACACTGAGTGTACCAAACATTAGGTGCACCTTCCTAATATTGAGTTGCACCTTCCCTTTTGTCCTCAGAATAGCCTCAATTTGTTGGGGCATGGACTCTACCATGTGCTGAAAGCGTTCCACAAAGATGCTGGCCGAAACTGACTGAAATCTTTCCCACAGTTGAGGTAAGATGGCTGAAATTCCTTTGGGTGGTGGACAATTCTTGATACACACGGGAAACTACCCAGCATGAAACAACCCAGCAGCATTGCGGTTCTTGACACAAACCGGTGCTCCTGACACCTACTGCCATAACCCA
>NW_027005032.1:0-4401 GCF_036934945.1 Oncorhynchus masou masou
GGAGAGTTAGCTGGAGGCTGTTTGGAGTCTGGAGAGTTAGCTGGAGGCTGTTTGGAGTCTGGAAAGTTAGCTGGAGGCTGTTTGGAGTCTGGAGAGTCAGCTGGAGGCCGTTTGGAGTCTGGAGAGTTAGCTGGAGGCTGTTTGGAGTCTGGAGAGTTAGCTAGAGGCTGTTTGGAGTCTGGAGAGTTAGCTGGAGACTGTTTGAAGTCTGGAGAGTTAGCTGGAGGCTGTTTGAAGTCTGGAGAGTTAGCTGGAGGCTGTTTGGAGTCTGGAGAGTTAGCTGGAGGCTGTTTGGAGTCTGGAAAGTTAGCTGGAGGCTGTTTGGAGTCTGGAGAGTCAGCTGGAGGCCGTTTGGAGTCTGGAGAGTTAGCTGGAGGCTGTTTGGAGTCTGGAGAGTTAGCTAGAGGCTGTTTGGAGTCTGGAGAGTTAGCTGGAGGCTGTTTGGAGTCTGGAGAGTCAGCTGGAGGCCGTTTGGAGTCTGGAGAGTTAGCTGGAGGCTGTTTGGAGTCTGGAGAGTTAGCTGGAGGCTGTTTGGAGTCTGGAAAGTTAGCTGGAGGCTGTTTGGAGTCTGGAGAGTCAGCTGGAGGCCGTTTGGAGTCTGGAGAGTTAGCTAGAGGCTGTTTGGAGTCTGGAGAGTTAGCTGGAGGCTGTTTGGAGTCTGGAGAGTTAGCTGGAGGCTGTTTGGAGTCTGGAGAGTTAGCTGGAGGCTGTTTGGAGTCTGGAGAGTTAGCTGGAGGTTGTTTGGAGTCTCATCTTTTGTCATTGTTTTATTTAACCCTTATTTTAAGTTGACTGAGAACACATTCTCATTTACAGCAACGACCTGGGGAATAGTTACGGGGGGGGGAGAATAACCAATTGGAAGTCAATGGAGGGACTGGGTAGGCTGTGTTATTCGTTTACCAGCCATTTTGGAGGGAGTTTTCATAGGGGATTTACGTTGATATCCTCAGACAGTAAAGCTTTGTAGAAATGGTAAGTGCAACAGCTGTCCTTGGCACACACTCTTTCAACTGTTTCCTATAAAATCATCTTGTCTGTATGTCTGTGTGTCCTTCACAATCAGTTTGTCTGTAACAGAAGTTAGTCGGTATGTCCGTGTCTCGGTGTTCTTCACAATCAGTTTGTCTGTAACAGAAGTTAGTCTGTATGTCCGTGTCTGTGTGTCCTTCACAATCAGTTTGTCTGTAACAGAAGTTAGTCGGTATGTCCGTGTCTCGGTGTTCTTCACAATCAGTTTGTCTGTAACAGAAGTTAGTCGGTATGTCCGTGTCTCGGTGTCCTTCACAATCAGTTTGTCTGTAACAGAAGGTAGTCGGTATGTCCGTGTCTCGGTGTCCTTCACAATCAGTTTGTCTGTAACAGAAGTTAGTTGGTATGTCCGTGTCTCGGTGTCCTTCACAATCAGTTTGTCTGTAACAGAAGTTAGTCGGTATGTCCGTGTCTCGGTGTCCTTCACAATCAGTTTGTCTGTAACAGAAGTTAATTCGGCATGTCCGTGTCTCGTGTGTCCTTCACAATCAGTTTGTCTGTAACAGAAGTTAGTCGGTATGTCCGTGTCTCGGTGTCCTTCACAATCAGTTTGTCTGTAACAGAAGTTAGTCGGTATGTCCGTGTCTCGTGTGTCCTTCACAATCAGTTTGTCTGTAACAGAAGTTAGTCGGTATGTCCGTGTCTGTGTGTCCTTCACAATCAGTTTGTCTGTAACAGAAGTTAGTCGGTATGTCCGTGTCTCGGTGTCCTTCACAACAGTTCCCAGTCAGACAGTTGTATTTATTATTCAGTGTAATTCACAGAAAGGCCAAGGTCCTCTAATCCACACTCTCCAACAAGTCAAGGGCTTACACTCAGTCATTATTCGGAAGTAAAGCCCCTCTTGTCTTTGACATTTCGCTGTGCCTGTCTGCTTAGCGAATGTCAAGTCCTCAAATATCAACTTAATCCAAAAGGGTTTCGGGTCATGAAAAATTCAACATCTGTGGCCAGACGTGCTGGGAAAGACAATTTGTCAAAGGAGTGTAACTTCGAGAGAAAAACCAAAAACTTCAGAGTGCAACAGAGGATGACAGACAGAGTTACCACACGTCCTAATTCCTAATGGGCCGTTAGGTCTGAGCTGCATTTGTGTTTTGTTTTCTCTGTTCCTTAAACTATTCACAACCACAAAGTTACTATCCCTAAACGCAGTACATACATTGCAGTTTCAAATAGAGTGTGACTAATGTGACAATGCCCATATACTATACTATATTATCAGCCTTAGATTTGAATCTGTTATAACTTAAGTCTCTGTTCCACTGTTCCAATCATCAGTTCAGTACATTTCCTCTTACGTAGAGCGAGTAGCTTAGGTAGCCCTATGGAAAACGTATCAGAGTTGAATCGTGGAGCTCATGTCCATAACAATGTGTTAATATGCAGCTCAACCAACACCTGCTGATAAAGACCATACTGTGTGTTGGGGAAATGGTGGGCAGCTTTTGCTGGATGTAACAGAGGTCAGTTGGACTCTGAGGGTGCCACAATAAAAGATCATTGTTGACCGTATACAGAGTGGTTACCATTTCTTGTTAGGCAGTTGATATTGGGTTTACTGAATTACTATGCGATGCAACACTGTTGAGTTCAGGCCACTTTCATTTCAATTCAGTTAGCTTTCTCCATCGTGCAAATCAAATTCCAAATTGAATGGAATTTAGATTGAAAATTATACTGTGGATATCCATTTTGAGGCAATGATATGTCCTGTGTGGCTCAGTTGGTAGAGCATGTTGTTTGCCGGCCAGGGTTGTGGGTTCAATTCCCACGGGGGACCAGTACGAAAAATGTATGCAGTCTCTCTGGATAAGAGCGCCTGCTAAATTACGCAAATGTAAAAATTGATATCATTGAGACTTGCCGAAATAACCAAGGTCAACAGCTACTGTCATCCTTGGGTAAAGGTTTTGTTTGGATCCGACCAGCCCCACCACATTATTCACCGCCTCAGCTTTGAGAGAGAGCGATCTCCGGCATGGCTTTCTGGCTCCAGTGAGTGTACACATGTAAACAGAGGACCCTGTAATGACTGTCTGGGGCGTCTCCTGTGTCTCACCCTGGGTTGCTGTTTACAATGCTAGAGGACGTTAATCTATCTCCACCAGCCTCTGTCTGCTCAGCCTATAGAGAGCCATGGTGTCTCCTGTGTCTCACCCTGGGTGCTGTTTACAATGCTAGAGGACGTTAATCTATCTCCACCAGCCTCTGTCTGCTCAGCCTATAGAGAGCCATGGTGTCTCCTGTGTCTCACCCTGGGTGCTGTTTACAATGCTAGAGGACGTTAATCTATCTCCACCAGCCTCTGTCTGCTCAGCCTATAGAGAGCCATGGTGTCTCCTGTGTCTCACCCTGGGTGCTGTTTACAATGCTAGAGGACGTTAATCTATCTCCACCAGCCTCTGTCTGCTCAGCCTATAGAGAGCCATGGTGTCTCCTGTGTCTCACCCTGGGTGCTGTTTACAATGCTAGAGGACGTTAATCTATCTCCACCAGCCTCTGTCTGCTCAGCCTATAGAGAGCCATGGTGTCTCCTGTGTCTCACCCTGGGTGCTGTTTACAATGCTAGAGGACGTTAATCTATCTCCAACAGCCTCTGTCTGCTCAGCCTATAGAGAGCCATGGTGTCTCCTGTGTCTCACCCTGGGTGCTGTTTACAATGCTAGAGGACGTTAATCTATCTCCACCAGCCTCTGTCTGCTCAGCCTATAGAGAGCCATGGTGTCTCCTGTGTCTCACCCTGGGTGCTGTTTACAATGCTAGAGGACGTTAATCTCATCTCCAACCAGCCTCTGTCTGCTCAGCCTATAGAGAGCCATGGTGTCTCCTGGTCTCACCCTGGGTGCTGTTTACAATGCTAGAGGACGTTAATCTATCTCCACCAGCCTCTGTCTGCTCAGCCTATAGAGAGCCATGGTGTCTCCCAGGCCTCACCCTGGGTGCTGTTTACAATGCTAGAGGACGTTAATCTATCTCAACAGCCTCTGTCTGCTCAGCCTATAGAGAGCCATGTGTCTCCTGTGTCTCACCCTGGGTGCTGTTTACAATGCTAGAGGACGTTAATCTATCTCCAACAGCCTCTGTCTGCTCAGCCTATAGAGAGCCATGGTGTCTCCTGTGTCTCACCCTGAGTGCTGTTTACAATGCTAGAGGACGTTAATCTATCTCCACCAGCCTCTGTCTGCTCAGCCTATAGAGAGCCATGGTGTCTCCTGTGTCTCACCCTGGGTGCTGTTTACAATGCTAGAGGACGTTAATCTATCTCCACCAGCCTCTGTCTGCTCAGCCTATAGAGAGCCATGGTGCCTCCTGTGTCTCACCCTGGGTGCTGTTTACAATGCTAGAGGACGTTTAATCTATCTCCAC
>NW_027005033.1:5000-25000 GCF_036934945.1 Oncorhynchus masou masou
CCCCTATCCACATCGATGGAACAGTAGTGGAGAGAGTAGCAAGTTTTAAGTTCCTCGGCATACACATCACAGACAAACTGAATTGGTCCACTCACACAGACAGCATCGTGAAGAAGGCGCAGCAGCGCCTCTTCAACCTCAGGAGGCTGAAGAAATTCGGCTTGTCACCAAAAGCACTCACAAACTTCTACAGATGCACAATCGAGAGCATCCTGGCGGGCTGTATCACCGCCTGGTACGGCAACTGCTCCGCCCTCAACCGTAAGGCTCTCCAGAGGGTAGTGAGGTCTGCACAACGCATCACCGGGGGCAAACTACCTGCCCTCCAGGACACCTACACCACCCGATGTTACAGGAAGGCCATAAAGATCATCAAGGGCATCAACCACCCGAGCCACTGCCTGTTCACCCCGCTATCATCAAGAAGGCGAGGTCAGTACAGGTGCATCAAAGCTGGGACCGAGAGACTGAAAAACAGCTTCTATCTCAAGGCCATCAGACTGTTAAACAGCCACCACTAACATTGAGTGGCTGCTGCCAACACACTGACACTGACTCAACTCCAGCCACTTTAATAATGGGAATTGATGGGAAATGATGTAAATATATCACTAGCCACTTTAAACAATGCTACCTTATATAATGTTACTTACCCTACATTATTCATCTCATATGCATACGTATATACTGTACTCTATATCATCGACTGCATCCTTATGTAATACATGTATCACTAGCCACTTTAACTATGCCACTTTGTTTACATGCTCATCTCATATGTATATACTGTACTCGATACCATCTACTGTATCTTGCCTATGCTGCTCTGTACCATCACTCATTCATATATCCTTATGTACATATTCTTTATCCCCTTACACTGTGTATAAGACAGTAGTTTAGGAATTGTTATTTAGATTACTTGTTGGTTATTACTGCATTGTCGGAACTAGAAGCACAAGCATTTCGCTACACTCGCATTAACATCTTCTAACCATGTGTATGTGACAAATAAAATTTGATTTGATTTATTATGATTTACATCAATGTGCTATGTAGATATCAATAATAAGTGATATCCGTAACTACACCAATGTTGTCATCCTTATCTCCAAGTATTTATTCAAATTGGATAATTGGACAGCAATCGCACCATTGGAAGACATAGCTTCAACTGTAGCCTACAAATGCCTGTTCCTGCTCTTGTCCCATGATCCATCAAACACATTTGGTGATTCATCATAGTGGTCTCTGACTTGTGGTGAGACTTGCTCAGGTGGAACAAACTTAATAAACCTGTGCCTTTTTTCAATGCTGATTTGAATGTCATTGAGAAAACAGTGTCAACAATTTTTACATCTTGCAATCATCCTTTCGGAATTTAAAGGTAAACCTTGCAATAATCAGCTAGATATTGAAAAGTATATGTACAAAAATATCTGATTACAATTTGTTTTACTGGTAATGTAACGGATTACAGTTCCTGTTTTTGGTAATCCCTTACAGGTAACAGATGACATGTAATCCGCTACTCCCCAACCCTGGGCTCTAGTGGAAGGCTGTCTGTTCTCTAAAGGTCTGCCATCACTTCTCCTCCTGTCAAGGATATGGGAGACATTGACTTTGGCATATAATGAATTATTAAGGCTGACTGACAGACTGACTGGACAAATAGTGTAGATCTACACAAAAGCATGACTCCATATAAATAAGGTACACAAGTATCTACTTGAATAGCCAGAGTAAGGAAGTAGTCCACTCACATCACTACACCCACACAGGAGGATGGAGACTCTGGCACAGGGACAAACACACTGACGTTAGGAAGTGATGGAGACTCTGGCACAGGGACAAACACAGTGAAGTGATGGAGACTCTGGCACAGGGACAAACACACTGACGGTAGGAAGTGATGGAGACTCTGGCACAGGGACAAACACACTGACGTTAGGAAGTGATGGAGACTCTGGCACAGGGACAAACACACTGACGTTAGGAAGTGATGGAGACTCTGGCACAGGGACAAACACACTGACGTTAGGAAGTGATGGAGACTCTGGCACAGGGACAAACACACTGACGTTAGGAAGTGACTGAGACTCTGGCACAGGGACAAACACACTGACGTTAGGAAGTGATGGAGACTCTGGCACAGGGACAAACACACTGACGTTAGGAAGTGATGGAGACTCTGGCACAGGGATAAACAAACTGACGTTAGGAAGTGATTGAGACTCTGCACAGGGACAAACACACTGACGTTAGGAAGTGACTGAGACTCTGGCACAGGGACAAACACACTGACGTTAGGAAGTGATGAGACTCTGGCACAGGGACAAACACACTGACGTTAGGAAGTGATTGAGACTCTGGCACAGGGACAAACACACTGACGTTAGGAAGTGATTGAGACTCTGGCACAGGGACAAACACACTGACGTTAGGAAGTGATTGAGACTCTGGCACAGGGACAAACACACTGACGTTAGGAAGTGATTGACACTCTGGCACAGGGACAAACACGCTGACGGTAGGAAGTGATTGAGACTCTGGCACAGGGACAAACACACTGACGTTAGGAAGTGATTGAGACTCTGGCACAGGGACAAACACGCTGACGGTAGGAAGTGATTGAGACTCTGGCACAGGGACAAACACACTGACGTTAGGAAGTGATTGAGACTCTGGCACAGGGACAAACACACTGACGTTAGGAAGTGATTGAGACTCTGGCACAGGGACAAACACGCTGACGGTAGGAAGTGATTGAGACTCTGGCACAGGGACAAACACACTGACGTTAGGAAGTGATTGAGACTCTGGCACAGGGACAAACACACTGACGGTAGGAAGTGATTGAGACTCTGGCACAGGGACAAACACACTGACGTTAGGAAGTGATTGACACTCTGGCACAGGGACAGACACACTGACGTTAGAAAGTGATTGACACTCTGGCACAGGGACAAACACACTGACGGTAGGAAGTGATTGAGACTCTGGTACAGGGACAAACACACTGACGTTAGGAAGTGATTGAGACTCTGGCACAGGGACAAACACACTGACGTTAGGAAGTGATTGACACTCTGGCACAGGGACAAACACACTGACGTTAGGAAGTGATTGAGACTCTGGTACAGGGACAAACACACTGACGTTAGGAAGTGATTGAGACTCTGGTACAGGGACAAACACACTGACGTTAGGAAGTGATTGACACTCTGGCACAGGGACAAACACACTGACGTTAGGAAGTGATTGACACTCTGGCACAGGGACAAACACACTGACGTTAGGAAGTGATTGAGACTCTGGTACAGGGACAAACACACTGACGTTAGGAAGTGATTGAGACTCTGGCACAGGGACAAACACACTGACGTTAGGAAGTGATTGAGACTCTGGTACAGGGACAAACACGCTGACGGTAGGAAGTGATTGAGACTCTGGCACAGGGACAAACACACTGACGTTAGGAAGTGACTGAGACTCTGGCACAGGGACAAACACACTGACGTTAGGAAGTGACGGAGACTCTGGCACAGGGACAAACACACTGACGTTAGGAAGTGATGGAGACTCTGGCACAGGGACAAACACACTGACGTTAGGAAGTGACTGAGACTCTGGCACAGGGACAAACACACTGACGTTAGGAAGTGACGGAGACTCTGGCACAGGGACAAACACACTGACGTTAGGAAGTGATGGAGACTCTGGCACAGGGACAAACACGCTGACGGTAGGAAGTGATTGAGACTCTGGCACAGGGACAAACACACTGACGTTAGGAAGTGGTTGAGACTCTGGCACAGGGACAAACACACTGACGTTAGGAAGTGACTGAGACTCTGGTACAGGGACAAACACGCTGACGTTAGGAAGTGATGGAGACTCTGGCACAGGGACAAACACACTGACAGTAGGAAGTGATGGAGACTCTGGCACAGGGACAAACACACTGACGGTAGGAAGTGATTGAGACTCTGGCACAGGGACAAACACACTGACGTTAGGAAGTGATTGACACTCTGGCACAGGGACAGACACACTGACGTTAGAAAGTGATTGACACTCTGGCACAGGGACAAACACACTGACGGTAGGAAGTGATTGAGACTCTGGTACAGGGACAAACACACTGACGTTAGGAAGTGATTGACACTCTGGCACAGGGACAAACACAGGTAGGAAGTGATTGAGACTCTGGCACAGGGACAAACACACTGACGTTAGGAAGTGATTGACACTCTGGCACAGGGACAGACACACTGACGTTAGAAAGTGATTGACACTCTGGCACAGGGACAAACACACTGACGGTAGGAAGTGATTGAGACTCTGGTACAGGGACAAACACACTGACGTTAGGAAGTGATTGACACTCTGGCACAGGGACAAACACACTGACGTTAGGAAGTGATTGAGACTCTTGTACAGGGACAAACACACTGACGTTAGGAAGTGACTGAGACTCTGGCACAGGGACAAACACACTGACGTTAGGAAGTGATTGAGACTCTGGCACAGGGACAAACACACTGACGGTAGGAAGTGATTGAGACTCTGGCACAGGGACAAACACACTGACGTTAGGAAGTGATTGAGACTCTGGCACAGGGACAAACACACTGACGTTAGGAAGTGATTGAGACTCTGGCACAGGGACAAACACACTGACGTTAGGAAGTGATTGAGACTCTGGTACAGGGACAAACACACTGACGTTAGGAAGTGATTGAGACTCTGGTACAGGGACAAACACACTGACGTTAGGAAGTGACTGAGACTCTGGCACAGGGACAAACACACTGACGTTAGGAAGTGATTGAGACTCTGGTACAGGGACAAACACACTGACGTTAGGAAGTGACTGAGACTCTGGCACAGGGACAAACACACTGACGTTAGGAAGTGATTGACACTCTGGTACAGGGACAAACACACTGACGTTAGGAAGTGACTGACACTCTGGCACAGGGACAAACACACTGACGTTAGGAAGTGATTGAGACTCTGGTACAGGGACAAACACACTGACGTTAGGAAGTGACTGAGACTCTGGCACAGGGACAAACACACTGACGTTAGGAAGTGATTGAGACTCTTACAGGGACAAACACGCTGACGGTAGGAAGTGATTGAGACTCTGGCACAGGGACAAACACACTGACGTTAGGAAGTGACTGAGACTCTGGCACAGGGACAAACACACTGACGTTAGGAAGTGATGGAGACTCTGGCACAGGGACAAACACACTGACGGAGGAAGTGATGGAGACTCTGGCACAGGGACAAACACACTGACGGTAGGAAGTGATGGAGACTCTGGCACAGGGACAAACACACTGACGGTAGGAAGTGACTGAGACTCTGGCACAGGGACAAACACACTGACGTTAGGAAGTGGTTGAGACTCTGGCACAGGGACAAACACACTGACGTTAGGAAGTGATTGAGACTCTTGCACAGGGACAAACACGCTGACGGTAGGAAGTGATTGAGACTCTGGCACAGGGACAAACACACTGATGTTAGGCACTGAGGTTCTATAATGATGACAACTACATCAACTAGCCGTTTAGAATTAATGAAAGATCACAAAGTCCATTTGTCATTAATTCTATTTCACCTAGGGTTGCAGAATTCCAGATTTATTTCCCAGTTCCCAGTTCCCCAGTATTTTCAGAAATCCAGGTTGGAGGATTCCTCCCTGCTTATTTGCTCCCGATCCCAGAAATCCTTCAACCAAACAACCCAGAGACTTTGGGGGAAGTTTCCAGGGACCATAGATATAAAGAGAAACCTACAATAACTATTTCCCTGTCCCCCTGTCTCCTCCATGCCACACCCACACCCGTCCCGTGTACCCACACACACACACACACACGCACACACAACACACGCACACACACACACACACACACACACACACACACACATACACACACACACACACACACACACACACACACACACACACACACACACACACACACACACACACACACACACACACACACACACACACACACACACACACACACACAGTTTCACTCTCTCTATCCTGTAGTGTATTGTACTGTGTACAGCGACTTCATTCCCTGAGACAACATGAGACCCAGAACAGACCAGGTCCAGGACCAGGTCCAAGTCTCGGGGGAATCACCTTCCCACATAGTTTTGTTTTCTGCCAATGAATGAGCCTTTGTCTGCGGAGAGGAATGAGATCCATATCTTCCATTTGGCATTGCTCATGTCGTCACTAATCAGAAGCAGATGAACTGACGGGCTTGTGTGGGGCTGGAGTTCAGGTGGGGATTTACACTAGAGCTGTTGCTCAAAAACATAGTTTATGTAGAGAGAGAGAGAGAGAGAGTGAGAGAGAGAGAGAGAGAGAGAGAGAGAGAGAGAGAGAGAGAGAGAGAGAGAGAGGGGGAGAGAGAGGGGGGGGGAGAGAGAGAGAGAGAGAGAGAGAGAGAGAGAGAGAGAGAGAGAGAGAGAGAGAGAGGGGGAGAGAGAGAGAGAGAGAGAGAGAGAGGAGGGGGGGGAGTGTATGTAGAGATCGGAACATGATGTTGAGCATGCATTCCAATCTAAAGACCACAGTTAAACTTGAGTGAATCATAAGGTTGTATACCCACAGATGTGGGAATGATGACTTGGAGACTGATGTCTGACGATATGTGAAGAAATGAATTCCGAATGTGTGCATTGTGAAAATGTAGATTCTCAGAATGAGATAATGTGACACATAAGAAAACATGTACTGTGTTTATATACCTGTGTAACTTCCTCATGGTTTGTGTGTCTGTGTTGGTGTGAGTGTACATGCGTCCATGTACATTTGTACACGTCACAGCTGAAGTGGGAAGTTTATACACTTAGGATAGAGTCATTAAAGCTTGATTTTCAACCACTTCACACATTTCTTGTTAACAAACTATAGTTTGGACATCTACTTTGTCCGTTAGGACATCTACTTTGTGCACTACTTTGGAAAATCAAACGAAATCATCCAAGACTCTGAGAAAAAATTGTAGACCTCCACAAGTCTGGTTCATCCTTGGGAGCAATTTCCAAATGCCTGAAGGTACCAGGTTCATGTGTACAAACAATAGTACGCAGGTATAAACACCATGTGACCACGCAGCCATCATACCGCTCAAGAAGGAGACGTGTTCTGTCTCCTACAGGTGAACGTACTTTGGTGAGAAAAGTGCAAATCAATCCCAGAACTACAGCAAAGGATCTTGTGAAGATGCTGGAGGAAACAGGTACGAAAATATCTATATCCACAGTAAAACGAGTCCTATATCGGCATAACCTGAAAGGCCGCTCAGCAAGGAAGAAGCCACTGCTCCAAATCTGCCATAAAAAAGCCAGACTACGGTTTGCAACTGCACATGGGGACAAAGATTGTACTTTTTGGAGAAATGTCCTCTGGTCTATGAAACAAAATAGAACTGTTTGGCCATAATGACCATTGTTATGTTTGAAGGAAAAATGGGAGGCTTGTAAGCCGAAGAACACCATCCCAACTGTGAAGCACGGGGGTGGCAGCATCATGTTGTGGGGGTGCTTGCTGCAGGAGGGTCTGGTGCAGTTCACACTATAGATGGCTTCATGAGGAGGGAAATTAAATTAAATTAAATTAAATGTCAGGAATTGTGAATACCTGAGTTGAAATGTATTTGGCTAAGGTGTATGTAAACTTACAACTTCAACTGTATATGTGTTCTTGGGGCTTGCGTGTGTGTCTCCAGTACTGATAGGGGCCCCTGAGAGAGAGGGTTAGGCCTCTGGCACCTGGATCCACACAGGGATGTTCTCTCACACTGGGGGATCTGGTGTCATCCAACACAAACAGACACAGCTGAACTGCAGCACTGACAGACTAGAAGCATTACATCAATGCAACTGAACCCTAGGCAGGTTTCCATTGACCCAAATTTATTCGACAAAAGCAGTGTCAAAAAAAATTAAATATTTGCGGCATGTGTAATAGAACGGCAGACACAGGAGACATTTTCTAAAGATCGACAAGATTTGTATCCGTTCAACAGGAGTGGAATTTTCTTTTTTTCAAACATTCTTTATTGCAACAAATGATGATGGAAACTGTGTTTTTTGCATAAATGATGATTGCAGAATACATTTGAAGATGTGATGTCATCTCGTAACTAAAAAGCTCCACTCCACATTTAATTCTAAATGCCTACTGCTTGCAAAATCTTTTTTTTACTATAAAATAATGTTTCTTTGCAAGACAGGGATTGTCCTGACTTTCAAGAATGCCTTCGCCTTGCTTTCTGGTTGGCTGGCAAGTTTCACCATCCAATGATTTCAGTTCTACAGGAGTCCAAGTTTCACCATGGCAATACGTTGGCACATGAGAATGATCAGAATATGGCTCATATTAGTCAATTGCCTCATTCCCCCTATGCAGATTTTGAGAACTACCTGAGACATGAAACAGATAGGTGGGACGGCATACCGGCTCAATTGTCACCAATTTATTAATGCACAGTTTGCCTAAATGGATAATAGAAACACTTCAACCACTACATTCTTATTCGACACTGTAGGTTTTTGCATGTGACGTCATTATGTCTGGCTGTTTTTATCAACACAAGATAGTTACATGGAAACGCAGCCTAGCAGGCAATTGTCGCATCTATCTTCTATGCCAACTTTCTAAATGTCGAACAAAAATGGACAAGTTCATGGAAACCTAGCTAATGTCTGCCAAAGGAAGGGCACCGCTCACATGGCCGAGATGACGAACAGTCATATACAGTGCCTTCGGAAAGTATTCAGAACCCTTGACTTTTTTCAGATTTTGTTACATTACAGCTTTATTCTAAACTTGATTGAATAAATACAAATCCTCAGCAATCTACACACAATACCCCATAATGACAAAAAAAATAATATAAAACTGAAATACCTTATTTGCATAAGAATTCAGACCCATTGCTGTGAGACTCGGTGCATCCTGTTTCCATTGATCATCCTTGAGATGTTTCTACAACTTGATTGGAGTCCACCTGTGGTAAATTAAATTGATTGGACAGGTCCACCTGTTGACAGTGTATGCCAGAGCAAAAAAACAAGCCATGAGGTCAAAGGAATTGTCTGTAGAGCTCCAAGACAGGATAGCATCGAGGCACAGATCTGGGGAAGGTTCCCAAAAAATGTCACCAGCATTTAAGGTCCCCAAGAACACAGTGGCCTCCATCATTCTTAAATGGAAGAAGTTTGGAACCACCAAGACTATTCCTAGAGCTGGCTGCCCGGCCAAACTGAGCAATCAGGGGAGAAGGGCTTTGATCAGGGAGGTGACCCAAAACCCGATGGTCACTCTGACAGAACTCCAGAGTTCCTCTGTGGAGATGGGGGAGATTTCCAGAAAGACAATAATCTCTGTAGCCCTCCTCCAATCAGGCCTTTCTGGTAGCGGCCAGACAGAAGCCAGTCCTCTGTAAAAGGCACATGACAGCCTGCTTGGAGTTTGCCAAAAGGCAGACCAGGAGAAACCAAGATGGAACTCTTTGGCACTTTCAATTGAGATTCTCCATTGGAAACCGACCAACCAAGACTAAGAAACATCAATATGATTGTATTAAATGAATGGGTTGTATTGGACAGGTAAAGGTGATGCCCGGCTACTGGCAAATGAACAGTTCAGTGTCTTTGAGGAATGAAGGTGATACATGACATCAAGGCATCAGTTGACTTTGACTTCAGTGACTTGTCTTGACAATGGTGGAGCCGGATGACTTGGAATGAATGGTAATTGTGAAGTACGAATGACAGTAATAATAGCAAAGCAGTTTATAGGCAGCTACAGTAGCAGGCCAGCATGCTGTAGTAGGTAACTGTCACACTCTGATCTGTTTCACATGTCTTTGTGATTGTCTCCACCCCCCTCCAGACATTGCCCATCTTCCTCATTATCCCCTATGTATTTATACCGGTGTTCTCTGTTTGTCTGTTGCCAGTTCGTCTTGTTAGTCAAGTCAACCAGCGGTTTTGTATTTTATATTTTTTTACCTTTATTTAACTAGGCAAGTCAGTTAAGAACAAACTCTTATTTTCAATGACGGCGTAGGAACAGTGGGTTAACTGCCTGTTCAGGGGCAGAATGACAGATTTGTACTTTGTCAGCTCGGGGATTTGAACCTGCAACCTTTCGGTTACTAGTCAGCTCCTGCTTTTCCCCAGTCTATCTTGTCTCGTTCTCCTGGTTTTGACCCTTGCCTGTCCTGACCCTGAGCCCGCCCGCCTGACCACTCTGCCTGCCCTCGACCCTGAGCCTGCCTGCCGGCCTGCACCTCTGCCCCTGTTGCTGTAATAAACATAGTTACTGCATCTGTGTCTTACCTTATCCTGATAGTAACAGGTAGGCTACCAGGATGATAGCGGGCTAGGCTAGCTCTTGGGAAAAGAATACCATACAGCCATAGTCTCCCCTACAGTGGGGCTAATGTGTACAGTTGATCCAGACCCTCTGCCCAACCGCGTCTAACTGTGTCCAATCACCGCGTGCAATACAGTTTTGGAAACCTCAGAAACTCGACTTTCATACCACCCCAAAATTATTTTACAAATACAGAAGATACACTTACTGAAAAATAACAATAAAATAAATATGCACAAAAACTGCCCGTGCAAATAATGATTGAAATGTGACATGTGCTCTTCAATGGCCAGCGCCAGTTAGCACCCATGGCTAACGGCAGTTCCTAACAGAATGTCACATTTGGGTACAAAAACTCTCCTCTTGTGTGGATGTGAAAAGCAATATTCTTATTGATATTGCAGAGTTGTTGATTAGAGAAGATTGGAGTTAGCCTTTTGGAGTGCTGTTCCTCAAGGTTTTGATGGGAAGGTCCCCAGATGGAGATGCGGTGCCCTCACACTTGCCTGTTTTAAAGTCCCAGACCCAGGAAATACATAAAAATGATGAAGTATCAAACATAATGTTAAAAGGTTGGTCTGTCTGATGATCTCTCATTCAACCTCCTATTGTCTTATTTTATACAATTGTCTAATTCTCTGGGTTTATATGGAGAAGCAGAGACACTTCCATTGTCTTCCAAGAGTGGCTGAGTATCACTAATCGAATATATCGACTGGACAGAGCAAGGCAGAGACAGTCAGTGTTCTCTCTTTCTGATTGGTCCTGTCTGTCACAGCAGACATGGGTCGCATTCCACTGCTTAGACGTTGCATGCATCAACCAATGCTTGCACTCAACATCATTGACTGTGTCATCGACTGGCAGATTGCTATAACATATGATGTGATTAGCTGATAGGTAAAATATCTATCCAGGCGTTGTAAGATCTGCCATCGTTTAAGCAGTGGAACGCAACCAAGATCAAGCCAAGGCCTTATGTTGAAACTAGACAACCTAGACATGGTTTTTCTTCAAGTGGAACTGGGACTTTTTTCAAAGGCAACTTTGTGATGTTTCTCAAACCATGCCATCCCCAAACTTCTCATGGCCACATTCATCCTGGACAAAGGATCTCTGTTCGCTCCGGCCTCTCTCAGTATCCCTTTGTGAACTTAACCGCCGGGCCCTCTGCACTGGAATGCCCCGTTCTCAGGACTAGGAGGTAAAAACACACAAAAACACACTCGGACATAACAGAAAGTTAAAGGCACTGGATTTACCCACCAACAGTTAAGCAGTATAAGAAGAGCTGGAGGAGAGAGAGAGAGAGAGAAAGAGAGAGAGAGAGAATGTTTGTGAGAAAGACGGGAAGAAGGGCAATAGAGAGTCTCAGTGCTTCAGATGACCCCTTCACCAGTAACCAGACTGTTAGTAGGAGAGGGTGGATGAATGTAGCCCTTTGTGCTGTGGGCAGACTGTGGTCTTCAGTGTGTGGTGTGTGAGAGCTGTGCTGTAGCTCGGAGTCCAGGCCCAGGACCCTACAGATGTCTGGAGCTACTACGCCTCCACCGCTCAGCTCACCCCCGGGCCTCCACAGCCAGCAAGCAGCTGTTGTCAGCGAGAGGAGAGAGGGGGGAGGGGGGAGGGGGCGAGAGAGAGAACGGGAAAAAGAGAGAGAAAGATAGAGTGGTAGAGGGAAAGAAAGAGACTGCAAGAAAGAGAGAAACGGGCTGTGCGGGTGAGAGAGGGAGACTGAGAGAGAGAGAGAGAGAGGGAGAGAGAGAGAGAGAGAGAGAGAGAGGGAGAGAGAGAGAGAGAGAGAGAGGGAGAGAGAGAGAGAGGGAGAGAGAGAGAGAGACTGGGATGGAGGGCTGGGGGGTGAATGGGCTTGAAACAAGAAAGAGCCTCTTTCACACATGCAATGGTATGTCCTTCTGGATCCACACACAATGTCCCCTTTGAGGACCCAGAAGAATAACATTTAGAGTTAAAGTTTTCTCATCCAGGGAACTTGGGTCTGTCCGTCTGCTAGCCGGCCCTTCTCTGGCCCTAATTAAGTTGTGTGTGTGGAGGGCCTGGTGGGGTAAAGATGTTGTCAGTTCTCACACAAAACTCAAACTGTCAGTGTTCATTCTGAAAACTGACATTTTCCTATTATGGATGCCATACAGGGGGTCTGGGGGTCTGCTGTAACATACTAACAACACCTGTCGTGCTGAAGGAACTGAGCCATACTGTAACATATTAACTTCTTCGATATAGGGGGAGCTCTTTTAATTTTTGGATAAAAAAATGTTCCCGTTTTAAACAAGATATTTTGTCACGAAAAGATGCTCGACTATGCATATAATTGACAGCTTTGGAAAGAAAACACTCTGACGTTTCAAAAACTGCAAAGATATCATCTGTGAGTGCCACAGAACTTATGCTACAGGCGAAACCAAGATGAAATTTCAAACAGGAAATGGCCCAGATTCTGAAGGCGCTGTGTTCCAATGTCTCCTTATATGGCTGTGAATGAGCCGGGAATGAGCCTACACTTTCTGTCGTTTCCCCAAGGTGTCTGCAACATTGTGACGTATTTGTAGGCATATCATTGGAAGATTGACCATAAGAGACTACATTTACCAGGTGTCCGCTTGGTGTCCTCCGTTGAAATTATTGCGCAATCTCCAGCTGCGTGCACTTTTCCATTTGGTTCAGAGGAGAATGGCAACTGCCACGAATGATTTATCATCGAATAGATATGTTAAAAACACCTTGAGGATTGATTCTAAACAACGTTTGCCATGTTTCTGTCGATATTATGGAGTTAATTTGGAAAAAGTTTGGCGTTGTAATGACTGAATTTTCTGGGTTTTTTCTTAGCCAAACGTGATGAACAAAACGGAGCGATTTCTCCTCCACAAATAATATTTTTGGAAAAACTGAACATTTGCTATCTAACTGAGAGTCTCCTCATTGAAAACATCCGAATTTCTTCAAAGGTAAATGATTTTATTTGAATGCTTTTCTTGTTTTTGTGAAAATGTTGCCTGCTGAATGCTAGGCTAATGCTATGCTAGCTATCAATACCTCTTACACAAATGCTTGTGTAGTGATGGTTGAAAAGCATATTTTGAATATCTGAGATGACAGTGTTGTTAACAAAAGGCTAAGCATGTGAGTGAATATATTTCTTTCATTTCATTTGCGATTTTCATGAATAGTTAACGTTGCGTTATGCTAATGAGCTTGAGGCTATGATTACGCTCCTGGATACGGGATTGCTCGACGCTAGAGGTTAACAGCACTTGCTGAGCTGGAGGAACTGAGCCATACCGTAACATATTAACTTCTCTGGGATAGGGGGCGGTATTTTGACACCGGATGAAAAGTGTGCCCAAAGTAAACTGCCTGCTACTCAGGCCCAGAAGCTTGGATATGCATATAATATTTGGATAGAAAACACTAAAACATTTCTAAATTTGTTAAAATAATGTCTGTGAGTATAACAGAATTGATATGGCAGGCGAAACGAAGAGGACAAACCACCCCCCCACAAAAAAAGAAAAAAATCATCCTACCACTGATTTCAATGGCTGGCACTTTTATAATTGGGCGAAATCGTGCCCGATTGCAGTTCCTAGGGCTTCCACTAGATGCCAACAGTCTTTAGAAAGAGTTTCAGACTGGTTTTTGGAAAAATGAGCCAGAAATTGTAGATTTTCTAGGTGGCTCCCATTTTGGCTGTAGTGTTTCCAAGCGTGTGAATGAGAATGCTTTCTTTGGTATTTTTCTCCGGTAAAGACAATAACGATTCTCTTAAATGTATTGTTTAATTGTGTATTAGGATACCTACGGGTTGATTATAAACGTCGATTGACTTGTTTCAAGTTTATTGGTAACGTTTGGGATTAATTTTGGATGTATTTTGAAGGAAGGAAAACGAGTGGCTTATTGACTGAAGCGCGCCAGCTAAAATGAGTTTTTCTGGATATAAAGAAGGAGTTTATCGAACAAAAGGACCATTTGTAATGTAACTGGGACCTTTTGGTGTGCCAAAAGAAGAAGATCTTCAAAGGTAATGCATATATTATATCACTATTTCTGACTTTCGTGTCCCAACCCCCTGGTTGAAAATGAACAGCACCTGTAGAGCTGAAGGAACTGAGCCATGCTGTAACATGCTAACATCATCTGCAGAGCAGGAGGAACTGAGCCATACTGTAACATGCTAACAACACCTGTAGAGCTGAAGGAACTAAGCCATACTCTAACATACTAACATCATCTGCAGAGCTGGAGGAACTGAGCCATACTGTAACATGCTAACAACACCTGTAGAGCTGAAGGAACTAAGCCATACTCTAACATACTAACATCATCTGCAGAGCTGGAGGAACTGAGCTATACTGTAACATACTAACATCATCTGCAGAGCTGGAGGAACTGAGCCATACTGTAACATACTAACATCATCTGTAGAGCTGGAGGATCTGAGTGTGTGTTGCAGTCTGTATCTTCCACAGGTCCAGACCAGGATTCCTCAACAGGGCACATCAAACCGCTTGTTGCATTACAGAATTCACCATCACAGAAATACCAGCCAGCTTTCTCACACACATGCATGCGCACACACAAACAGACGTACATGTTTGAGTGATGTTTCCACAGGGGTAGGTTGGGGAGAGTCTGATGAATAATATGCAGAGGACCATCCAGGAAGAAACAGCTCTCCTTTTCTCCTCGTCTTGTCTTTGGTCCAATAAGAACAAGCAGTCTTTTTTCTGGCAGACGAAGCGAGAAGGAAAACAATTTTCAGTGAGCTAAACAGTGCAAGAACGAGGAACAAGCCAGGCCTGTCGTATCCTTGGACGTTAACTGGGATTGATTACAGTAAAAGTTGGTTTTACTCACCTTACTCCTGGCAAAGTCTCCTATCCACCTGCTGTGGTGAAACTACACCAGGCCTCGCAAATGACACTCACTCACACACACACACACACACACACACACACACACACACACACACACACACACACACACACACACACACACACACACACACACACACACACCACACCCCCCCCCACACACACACACACACACATGCACACATTTGAGTCTAAATTTGAGACTTTTGATTCCAACCGTCGTGTCTTTGTGAGACGCATGATGTGAACATGAATGGATGATCGGCACATGTGGTTCCCACTGTGAAGCATGGAGGAGGAGGTGTGATGGTGCTTTGCTGGTGACACTGTCAGCAATTTATTTAGAATTCAAAAAAACAGCATGGCTATCACAGAATTTGCAGCAATACGCCATCCCATCTGGTTTGCGCTTAGTCGGACTATCATTTGTTTTTCAACAGGACAATGATCCAACCTCCAGGCTGTGTAAGGGCTATTTGTTTTTCAACAGGACAATGATCCAACCTCCAGGCTGTGTAAGGGCTATTTGTTTTTCAACAGGACAATGATCCAACCTCCAGGCTGTGTAAGGGCTATTTGTAACTCGTTTCAGGAAATTAGGCGTATGTCACGTGTCACTACTTCACATGAGCACCATTTGAATTAAAACTTTTTTTAACAAAATCAATGTGTTTTTTGGCAGAAATGCCATGTGAACTTTAATGTTCCCTAATAACAAACTTGTATACCATCTGTAAATACAAAAAAAAAAAAAATGATGAACCTAGTTGGGTTAGCCTCGGAAAAAGTCAGCAACCAATCCGCTAGCAGTGATTGGCTGAGATAATGAGTGGGCTGGACATGCCGAGAGATGAGTTCAGATGTGTCTGCCATGTAGCTGCTCCTGTCTGAAACATGAGCTGGTCAGTACGTGTACGTAATCCTTTTTTACCCAGTTGTTTTAATGATATCACGTAGTAGAACTGAATAAGTGTTGCTCTCCACTTTCTGGAGGACTGGGTTTTGAAATCAGTGGAATTAGAGTAAAATAGCTAAGGACATGGAGAAAATTCTGCCGTTTGATTGCAAATATGCAGACGGAGTCCAAAAAGAGAACACAGAAGGCTGTTGTATAAAACATCTTCAAACTAAGGAAAAACATGGCATCTGTGACAGAGAGAGGCAAGCGTCCATCCAAGAGAGTCTAGCTAGCTACATTTTCAGCTATTACACATTTCTAATTTTGTCAGAATGTTGTTCTTATTTCAAATTAAAGTGTACTGTTAGCAAGCTATTAACTTTAGCTGGCTGGCTAGCTAGCTAACATTACATGTATGATCTGTGTAGTAATAGTATTCGTATCACAGAGCCATTTGCATGGCTAGTTGTAGCCTAAATTTAGCTAGCTAACATTAAACCTGGTTGGTTAGCTACCTGCAGATTCATGCAGGGTAGTAACATTATGAGTTGGGATTATGGCTCATTGTTTAGCTAGCTAGCCACGTGTCTAAACAAAAGACTCCACTATGCAAGTAATTATTTCAATAGAATGTTTATGATGTCACTGCGACAACTATCGATAGACACAGCTGGAAAATTCGCTCTGGCTATCTACTCCGATTTCAGAGCACTCTCATCTTAGTGTGCCAGAGCTCAGAATAACTGATGAATTTATAAACGCTCAACACCCATTGAATATGGCTGGTGTCAGTAAACGTTAGCAAAAAAAGCGTAATTAAAATTTTGCCAGCAGCACAGTTGCAGTCACCAATGCTCTGTATAACATAAAAACAGCCTAACCAGCTCTGCTATGGCGAGTAACGAGTAAAATGGTCAGAGTGAGCGGTTCTCTCATTTGTGTCTGGAAGGAGCTAGCAAGCTAGCCAACGTTAGCCAGTTAGCTTGGGTGCTTGACTGCTGTTGTTAGGGTCAGAACATGAATCCTTAAAGAGATGGGTGGGGCTAAAGCTTAAGAGGGTGTGAACAATACTGAATGGGTGTAGACAAAGATGAACTCTCCAGTAGGTACCAAAACATATAAGGGCCATTTTCTCAAAAGTGAGGTTACAAATTAATCAACTTTCAAAGCAGAATAACTTTCTCATTGTAGTGTATGATATATCATTTTTTGGTCTGAGTCTCTACTTTTACAATTTAAAATTTTGCTACTTAACTCAGAATCAAGCCGGTCGGTCACATTTGACCAAGAAGGAGGGTGAAGGAGTGCTGCATCCAATGACCTGACCTGGCCCCCGCAATCACCTGACCTCAACCCCTATTGAGATGGTTTGGGATGGTTTGGGATGAGTTGGACCGCAGAGTGAAGGAAAAGCATATGTGGGATCTCCTTCAAGACTGTTGGAAAAGCATTCCAGGTGAATCTGGTTGAGAGAATGTCAAGAGTGTCCGAAGGTGTCATCAAAGGGTGGCTACTTTCAAAAAAATAAAATATATATTGATTTGCTTAACACTTTTTGGGTTATTACATGATTCCATATGTGTCATTTCGTACATTTGCTTTCGTCACTATTATTCTACAATGCAGAAAATAGTAAAAATAAAGAAAAAACCCTTGAATGAGTAGGTGTGTCCAAACTTTTGACTGGTACTGTATATGTATGCTGAGCAAAAATATAAATGCAACATGCAACAATTTCAAAGGTTTTACTGAGTTACAGTTCGTAAATTGAACGAAATTCAATAGGCCCTAATCTATGGATTTCACACAGAATTGGGGGGCGGTCTGTGCCTATTTGTAAACAACAGCTGGTGCACGAAATCTAAGGAAGTCTCTAGATTTTGCTCCCCTGAAGTAGAGTATATTGTGATAAATTGCAGGCCACACTACTTGAGAGTTTTCAGCTATAGTTTTCATGGCTGCTTATTTACCCCCACAGAAAGATGCTGGGACTAAGACTGCACTCAGTCAGCTGTATAAGGAAATAAGCAAACAGAAAACCACTCACCTAGAGGTGGCGCTCCTAGTGGCCGGAGACTTTAATGCAGAGAAACTGTTCTACCAAATTTCCATCAACATGTTAAATGTGCAACCAGAGGGAAAAAGAAATCATGATCACCTGTACTCCACACACAGAGACGTGTACAAAGCTCTCCCTCGCCCTCCATTTGGTAAATCCGACCACAACTCTATCCTCCTGATTCCTGCTTACAGGCAAAAATTAAAGCAGGACGCACCAGTGATTCGGTCTATAAAAAAGTGATCAGATGAAGCAGATGCTAAACTACAGGACTGTTTTGCTATCACAGACTGGAACATGTTCCGGGGTTCTTCCGATGGCATTGAGGAGTACCACACATCAGTCACTGGCTTTATCAATAAGTGCATCGAGGATGTCGTCCACACAGTGACTGTAAGTACATACCCCAACCAGAAGTCATGGATTACAGGCAACATTCGCAATGAGCTAAAGGGTAGAGCTACCGCTTTCAAGGTGCGGGACTCTAACCCGGAAGCTTACAAGAAATCATGCTATGCCCTTGCAACGAACCATCAAACAGGCAAAGTGTCGATACAGGGCTAAGATTGAATCATACTACACCAGCTCCGATGCTCGTCTTATGTGGCAGGGCTTGCAAACTAATATAGACTACAAAGGGAAAGCACAGCCGCGAGCTGCCCAGTGACACGAGTCTACCAGACGAGCTAAATCACTTCTATGCTCGCTTCGAGGCAAGCAACACTGAGGCATGCATGAGAGCATCAGCTGTTCCGGACAACTGTGTGATCACGCTCTCCGTAGCCGACGTGAGTAAGACCTATAAACAGGTCAACATACACAAGGCTGCAGGGCCAGACGGATTACCAGGACGTGTGCTCCGGGCATGTGCTGACCAACTGGCAGGTGTCTTCACTGAAATTTTCAACAAGTCCCTGATTGAGTCTGTAATACCAACATGTTTCAAGCAGACCACCATCGTCCCTGTGCCCAAGTACACAAAGACAACATGCCTAAATGACTACAGACCCGTAGCACTCACTTCCGTAGCCATGAAGGGCATACCGCTCAAACAGATCCACAGATGATGCAATCTCTATTGCACTCCACACTGCATTTTCCCACCTGGACAAAAGGAACACTTATGTGAGAATGCTATTCATTGACTACAGCTCAGCGTAGTACCCTCAAACCTCATCACTAAACTAAGGATCCTGGGACTAAACACCTCCCTCTGCAACTGGATCCTGGACCTCCTGACGGTCCGCCCACAGGTGGTGAGGGTGGGTAGCAACACATCTGCCACGCTGATCCTCAACACTGGAGCTCCCCAGGGGTGCGTGCTCAGTCCCCTCCTGTACTCCCTGTTTACCCACGACTGCATGGTCGGGCATGACTCCAACAACAACGACACAGCCTATAGGGAGGAAGTCAGAGACCTTTTTTATTTAACTAGGCAAGTCAGTTAAGAACAAATTCTTATTTTCAATGACAGCCTAGGAACAGTGAGTTAACTGCCTGTTCATGGGCAGAAAGACAGATTAGTACCTTGTCAGTTCTGGGATTTGAACTTGCAAACTTTAGTTTACTAGTCCAACACTCTAACCTGGCCGGGTGGTGCCAGAATAACAACCTATCCCTCAACGTAACCAAGACTAAGACGATTATTGTGAACTACAGGAAAAGGAGGACCGGGCACGCCCCCATTCTCATCAATGGGGCTGTAGTGGAGCAGATTGA
>NW_027005033.1:30000-48490 GCF_036934945.1 Oncorhynchus masou masou
TTTCGCTACACTCGCATTAACATCTGCTAACCATGTGTATGTGACAAATACAATTTGATTTGATGATTTGACTGGCAGATCTGGAAGAGTCTGGCTGACTGGCAGATCTGGAAGAGTCTGGCTGACTGGCAGATCTGGAAGAGTCTGGCTGACTGGCGGATCTGGAAGAGTCTGGCTGACTGGCAGATCTGGAAGAGTCTGACTGACTGGCAGATCTGGAAGAGTCTGGCTGACTGGCAGATCTGGAAGAGTCTGGCTGACTGGCAGATCTGGAATAGTCTGGCTGACTGGCAGATCTGGAAGAGTCTGGCTGACTGGCAGATCTGGAATAGTCTGGCTGACTGGCAGATCTGGAAGAGTCTGGCTGACTGGCGGATCCTGGCAGACTGACAGATCTGGCCGCTCCATGCTGACTGGCGGCTCTGGCTGCTCCATGCTGACTGGCAGCTTTGGCAGCTTCTTGCAGACTGGCAGCTCCTTGCAGACTGACAGCTCCTTGCAGACTGACAGCTCCTTGCAGACTGACAGCTCCTTGCAGACTGACAGCTCTGGCTGCTCCATGCAGACTGGTGGCACTGGTGGTACTGGGCCAAGGACACGCACAGGAAGCCTGGTGCGGGGAGCTGCCACCGGAGGGCTGGTGTGTGGAAGTGGCACAGGATGGGCTAGACCGTGAAGGCGTACTGGAGATCTTGAGAGCAGTGCTGGCACAGGACGTGCAAGGCTAGGGATGTGCACAGGAGGCATGGCGTGTGAGGCTGGCACCAACTTCACCAGCCAACTAACACGCACCTCAGGACGAGTATGGAGCACTGACCCAGGTGCCATCAAATCCCCGACCCGCTCCGTCGGGCGAATTCCATGCGAAAAGCACCAACTCAGCAACTCCCTCATTTCTCTCTCCTCCAATTTCCCCATTAACTCCTTCACAGTCTCTGCTTCGCTCACCTCCAACACCGGCTCTGGTTCTGGTCTCCTCCTTGGCTCCTCACGATAAACAGGGAGAGTTGGCTCAGGTCTGACTCCTGACTCTGCCACACTCTCCCTGAGCCCCCCCCAATAAATTTTTGGGGCTGACTCTCGGGCTTCCTTCCGCGCCGCCGTGCTTGCTTCGCCAAACTCATTCTCTCGTAACCCTCTGCACACTGCTCCATCGAATCCCAGGCGGGCTCCGGCACTCTCCCTGGGTCGACCGCCCACCTGTCTATTTCCTCCCAAGTAGTGTAGTCCCGATATTGTTGCTCCTGCTGCCGCTGTTGCTTCTCCTGATACCAGCGCCTCTCAGCTCTCACCGCCTCCAGTTCTTCTTTGGGGCGGCGATATTCTCCAGGCTGATCCCAGGGTCCTTCTCCGAACAATTCGTCCTCCCATGTCCATTCCTTCTCCTGCTGCACCTTGGGGCCGCTACACTCCTCTGGTTTAGCCCAGGGTCCTCTGCCGTCGAGGATTTCCTCCCAAGTCCAGAAAGTCTTGTCACGCTGCTCCTGCTGCTGCTGTTGCCTGTTACCACGCCGCTTGGTCCTATTGTGGTGGGTGATTCTGTAACGGCGTTCGTCTGTTGAAGGAGAAGCGGACCAAAATTCAGTGTGGTGGTTACTCATGTTCTTTAATGAAAACGAACGAGACATGAAATAACTTAGACATACAAAACAACAAATGGAACGTGAAAAAATCAGAGACAACGATAATCACCTGACTCTGATTGAGAACCGCCTCAGGCAGCCATAGACTATGCTATACACCCTCAAGATGAAACACACCACAATAAACCCATGTCACACCCTGGCCTGACCAAATACATGAAGACTAACACAATATAAAGAGACCAGGGCGTGACACTGTGTGTGTGTGTGTGTGTGTGTGTGTGTGTGTGTGTGTGTGTGTGTGTGTGTGTGTGTGTGTGTGTGTGTGTGTGTGTGTGTGTGTGTGTGTGTGTGTGTGTGTGTGTGTGTGTATATATACATACCTATGTGTATACCTATATATACCTATGTACCTATATATATATACCTAATGTTCCCTTCAGGGCCCAAATGAAAAGAAGTCACGACGAATCACGATGAGAGAGGAGAGAGGAGGAAGGAGAGAGGAGGAAGGAGAGAGGAGGGAGGAGAGTGGAGAGAGGACAGAGAAGAGAGGAGAGAGGAGGAAGGAGAGAGGACGGAGGACAGAGAAGATAGGAGGGAGGAGAGAGGACGGAGGACAGCGAAGATAGGAGGAAGGAGAGAGGACGGAGGACAGATAAGATAGGAGGGAGGACAGAGAAGATAGGAGCAAGGAGAGTTGAGAGAGGAGAAAGGAGAGAGTGAGAGGAGAGAGGAGGGAGAGAGAGAGAGAGAGGCGAGAGGAGGGAGGAGAGAGGAGAAGAGAGAGCAGGGAGGAGAGAGGAGAGAGGGGAAAGAGAGGGGAGGAAAGAGGTAAGAGAGAAGAGAGAGAAAGAGAGAGGACCCCTCTGGGCTTACCATACAGCCAAGGAATGCAGTGGTAAAAATGAGTTGGGTTTTCTGGCTCAGGATGACCCGTGCGACTGGGTGGATGCTGGATACGACAAAGACTCCTTTCTTACTCATTTTAATAACTACAATACGACACAGCAAGCCGCTCTCAAGGAACCACGTGTTATAACACATAGAAATCATACACAGAAATCATACATGAGAGAGAAAGCTGGAGAGAAAGAGAGAGAAAGAGAAAGCCAGAAAGAAAGAGAGAGAGAAGGAGAGGGAAAACCAGAGAGAGAGAGAGAGAGAAAGCCAGAGAGAAAGAGAGAAAGAGAGAGAAAGAGAAAGCCAGAAAGAAAGAGAAAGAGAAGGAGAGGGAAAACCAGAGAGAGAGAGAGAAGGAGAGGGAAAGCCAGAGAGAGAGAGAGAAGGAGAGGGAAAGCCAGAGAGAGAGAGAGAAGGAGAGGGAAACCAGAGAGAGAGAGAGAAGGAGAGGGAAAGCCAGAGAGAGAGAAGGAGAGGGAAAACCAGAGAGAGAGAGAAGGAGAGGGAAAGCCAGAGAGAGCGAGAGAAGGAGAGGGAAAGCCAGAGAGAGAGAGAGAGAAGGAGAGGGAAAGCCAGAGAGAGAGAGAAGGAGAGGGAAAGCCAGAGAGAGAGAGAGAAGGAGAGGGAAAGCCAGAGAGAGAGAGAGAAGGAGAGGGAAAACCAGAGAGAGAGAGAAGGAGAGGGAAAGCCAGAGAGAGAGGGATAAATTGAGAGAACCAGAGAGAGAGAGAGAAAGCCAGAAAGAAAGAGAGAGAAGGAGAGGGAAACCAGAGAGAGAGAGAGAGAAATTGAGAGAACCAGAGAGAGAGAGAAAGAGAGAGAAAGCCAGAGAGAAAGAGAGAATGAGATAGAAAGCCGGAGGGAGAGAGAGAGAAAGAGAGAGAAAGAGAAAGAAAGAGTGAGAAAGATCAATAGGGATGGAGAGAAAGGCAAACAGCTCAACACCTCTCATCCTCCTCCAGTTATAACTAGATCCCATAGGACCAGAGATCCAGAGCTGTGGATGTCAACTCTACACCTCTCCTCCTCCTCCAGTTATAACTAGATCCCATTGGACCAGAGATCCAGAGCTGTGGATGTCAACTCTACACCTCTCCTCCTCCTCCAGTTATAACTAGATCCCATAGGACCAGAGATCCAGAGCTGTGGATGTCAACTCTACACCTCTCCTCCTCCTCCAGTTATAACTAGATCCCATAGGACCAGAGATCCAGAGCTGTGGATGTCATCTCTACACCTCTCCTCCCCCTCCAGTTATAACTAGATCCCATAGGACCAGAGATCCAGAGCTGTGGATGTCATCTCTACACCTCTCCTCCCCCTCCAGTTATAACTAGATCCCATAGGACCAGAGATCCAGAGCTGTGGATGTCATCTCTACACCTCTCCTCCCCCTCCAGTTATAACTAGATCCCATTGGACCAGAGATCCAGAGCAGTGGATGTCAACTCTACACCTCTCCTCCTCCTCCAGTTATAACTAGATCCCATAGGACCAGAGATCCAGAGCTGTGGATGTCAACTCTACACCCTCCTCCTCCTCCAGTTATAACTAGATCCCATAGGACCAGAGATCCAGAGCTGTGGATGTCAACTCTACACCTCTCCTCCTCCTCCAGTTATAACTAGATCCCATTGGACCAGAGATCCAGAGCTGTGGATGTCAACTCTACACCTCTCCTCCTCCTCCAGTTATAACTAGATCTCATAGGACCAGAGATCCAGAGCTGTGGATGTCAACTCTATGGGAATGCGTCAATTAGCCGATGGGACTCCAGGGCCCACTTGTCCACACAAACCCTCTCACTGCACTCAGTAACCCGAGGCATGTTTCAGGGAAATCAGCTCTGTGTTTGAGTTGGGACTTGAGCCGCTCCCACAGAGGCCTTTCATGTGGAAGGCCAGAAATGTGTGGAGCCAAAGAAAGATTTTTCAAAATGAAAACACACATAGGTATATATATATATATACACACACACACACACACACACACACACACACACACACACACACACACACACACACACACACACACACACACACACACACACACACACACACACACACACACACACACACACACACACACACACACACACACACACACACAGGTGCTGCCGCTTCCCAAGAGACGACGGGTGGCTTTCTTTGAAAGGCTTGATGTGGTAAAAACCTCTGCATGTGCGTGCAGGTGTAAGTCCATGTGTGCCTGCGTATGTCTGACTGAAGGTGTGCATGGCTGTGTGTGTGTGAGCATGGCTGTGTGAGCGTGCATCTGCTCGTGTTCCTGTGTGTCAGTGTGCGTGGGTGTTTGTGTGATAGGCTTTCCTACCTGGTAACAGAACCCAGATTCCTGATGACTGACATCATTGGACTGAGCAGACATTACAGTCATCTGGTTCTATATAACCCACAGACATTACATTAACCTGGCTCTATATAACACACAGATATTACAGTCATCTGGTTCTATATAACACACAGACATTACATTCATCTGGTTCTATAACACACAGACATTACAGTCATCTGGTTCTATATAACCCACAGACATTACATTCATCTGGTTCTATAACACACAGACATTACAGTCATCTGGTTCTATATAACACACAGATATTACAGTCATCTGGTTCTATATAACACACAGACATTACATTCACCTGGTTCTATATAACACACAGACATTACATTCATCTGGTTCTATATAGCACACAGACATTACAGTCTTCTGGTTCTATATAACACTCAGACATTACAGTCATCTGGTTCTATATAACACACAGACATTACAGTCATCTGGTTCTATATAACACACAGACATTACATTCATCTGGTTCTATAACACACAGACATTACAGTCATCTGGTTCTATATAACACACAGACATTACAGTCATCTGGTTCTATATAACACACAGACAATACAGTCATCTGGTTCTATATAACCCACAGACATTACAGTCATCTGGTTCTATATAACACTCAGACATTACAGTCATCTGGTTCTATATAACACTCAGACATTACAGTCATCTGGTTCTATATAACACTCAGACATTACAGTCATCTGGTTCTATATAACACACAGATATTACAGTCATCTGGTTCTATATAACACACAGACATTACAGTCATCTGGTTCTATAACACACAGACAATACAGTCATCTGGTTCTATATAACCCACAGACATTACAGTCATCTGGTTCTATATAACACACAGACATTACAGTCATCTGGTTCTATATAACACTCAGACATTACAGTCATCTGGTTCTATATAACACACAGACATTACAGTCATCTGGTTCTATAACACACAGACAATACAGTCATCTGGTTCTATATAACCCACAGACATTACAGTCATCTGGTTCTATATAACACTCAGACATTACAGTCATCTGGTTCTATATAACACTCAGACATTACAGTCATCTGGTTCTATATAACACTCAGACATTACAGTCATCTGGTTCTATATAACCCACAGACATTACAGTCATCTGGTTCTAGATAACACTCAGACATTACAGTCATCTGGTTCTATATAACACACAGACATTACAGTCATCTGGGTATATATAACACTCAGACATTACAGTCATCTGGTTCTATATAACACACAGACATTACAGTCATCTGGTTCTATATAACACTCAGACATTACAGTCATCTGGTTCTATATAACACACAGACATTACAGTCATCTGGTTCTATATAACACACAGACATTACAGTCATCTGGTTCTATAACACACAGACAATACAGTCATCTGGTTCTATATAACCCACAGACATTACAGTCATCTGGTTCTATATAACACTCAGACATTACAGTCATCTGGTTCTATATAACACACAGACATGGTGGCGGATAATTTTAGAAAGAGAGGGTCCAGATTGTCTAGCCCAGCTGATTTGTACGGGTCCAGGTTTTGCAGCTCTTTCAGAACATCTGTGATCTGGATTTGGGTGAAGGAGAAGCTGGGGAGGCTTGTGCAAGTAGCTGCGGGGGGTGCGGAGCTGTTGGCCGGAGTTGGGGTAGCCAGGAGGAAAGCATGGCCAGCCGTAGAGAAACGCTTATTGAAATTCTCGATTATCGTTGATTTACCGGTGGTGACAGTGTTACCTAGCCTCAGTGCAGTCTGTAGCTGAGAGGAGGTGCTCTTGTTCTCCATGGACCTTACAGTGTCCCACAATAGCCACTATAGACACTCGGTAGCAGCTAGCTAGCAGTGATGATCCCATGCAAAGGTCCAGAGCTTATGGCAAGGATCTGGTGGAGTAGTGGAATTCGAGCCGTGTTGGGGAAGAGTCCGGGAGGCATCAGCTTTGTAGGCGAGTGATCACTGAGCAGGCCGGGAGGTGGGCCTGGCTCATAGCTAGCTTCGGGGGCTGGGCCACTCGGTGGCAGCTAGCTAGCTGTGATGATCAGGAGTAATGGTCCAGGGCTTATGGCAGGAATCCGGCGTTGTAGTGGAGAAAACAGTCCGATACTGGCAGGCTAAAAGCGGCTGGTGTCTGTGCCGAAGGTGAAGGCAGCTAGCAGTGCTGACAATGACTAAATAGATAGTAGCTAATTAGCTTGTTAGCTTCTGATGGCTAGCTTCTGATGGAGGTTCTGGCTAAAAGGTCTGAAAATCGCGGATCGGTATCAAATTGGATGAGGTGGGTTACCGGAAGGTATATTTAATTTAAAAATGGAAAAGAAATGAAAAATAAAAAAAGACGAAAAATACAATATGTACAGGGGAGAACGACAAACCACGTCTGCACTGCTACGCCATCTTGGATTGAAAGGGGAATTACTCTCTCTACTCCACCCTCTCCTCCCTCTCCTCCCCACCCCTCCATCCTCCACTGCCTTCTCCTCGCCTCCCTCTTCTTTCCACCCTCTCCTCCCCTCCCCTCCACACCACCCTGCCCTCCCTCTCTTCCCCTTCCTCCCTCTTCTCTACTTCCCATCCTCCCCTCCCTCTCGTCCTCTACCTCCTCAATCCACCAGTCCACATCTGGAGGCTGGTTTTTGGCTCATCCTGTGGGGTTCCGCGCAGGTAGCCTAGCGTTTAACGCATTTGGCCAGTAGCTGGACGGTGTCTAATTCAAATGTGTTGATGTACCCTTGAGCAAGGCACTTAACCCTAATTGCGCCATGGTTGCCTTTGATACCAGCAGAACCTGGCCATGACCCCACTCTCTGAGCGTGTCTCAGGGAGAGTTGGGATATGCATAAAAACACATTTTTAATTCACTCATGTATAATACACACTTGTGTGAAAAAGGACAAATATAAGCATCAATCTTATTTTTGTATTTGTTTTATTTCCTCAATCAGCCCATTCACACCCCCGGGCTCCCTTGCGTGACACCCACATTACATATGTGTGAGAATAAAATCCCTGCCTTCCCAAATGTTATTCCAGCTTTTGCCTTCCCTCTTTTTTGGCTGCTTTTGTAAGAAGATTTGAGGCTCTCAGCCGCACCAGCTGGCCGAGTTATTCACATGGCACAAACTTGCCACGGGGGAGGCTGAAATATTTCCTTACACTTTTCCTTAATGCCTCCCATCTGGAATGAAAAACAGAGCCCCTGTGAAGTCTGGATTTATATGGATCTGTAAGCACCAATCCCATGTCAACCACTGTGAATGTCCAGGGGCCTTTCAGAGGGTTTAGAGTGTTCTCTGTTCTGTAGACGCTGATCCCAAGTCAGGCACTGTGAATGCCCAGGGGGCTTCTAGAGGGTTTAGAGTGTTCTCTGTTCTGTAGACGCTGATCCCATGTCAACCACTGTGAATGTCCAGGGGCCTTTCAGAGGGTTTAGAGTGTTCTCTGTTCTGTAGACGCTGATCCCAAGTCAGGCACTGTGAATGTCCAGGGGCCTTTCAGAGGGTTTAGAGTGTTCTCTGTTCTGTAGACGCTGATCCCAAGTCAGGCACTGTGAATGTCCAGGGGCCTTTCAGAGGGTTTAGAGTGTTCTCTGTTCTGTAGACGCTGATCCCAAGTCAGGCACTGTGAATGTCCAGGGGCCTTTCAGAGGGCCTTTTAGAGTGTTCTCTGTTCTGTAGACGCTGATCCCAAGTCAGGCACTGTGAATGTCCAGGGGCCTTTCAGAGGGTTTAGAGTGTTCTCTGTTCTGTAGACGCTGATCCCAAGTCAGGCACTGTGAATGTCCAGGGGGCTTCTAGAGGGTTTCGACTAGAAGGTTCTCTGTTCTGTAGTCACGATCCCAAGTCAGCCACTGTGAATGCCCAGGGGGCTTTCAGAGGGGTTAGAGTGTTCTCTGTTCTGTAGGCACTGATCCCAATTCAGCCATTGTGAATGCCCAAGGGTCTTTCAGAGGGTTTAGAGGGTTCTCTGTTCTGTAGGCACGGATCCCAAGTCAGTCACTGTGGATGACAAAGGGTGTTTTCTGTTCATAACTGTATCTGTAAGTTCTGCCACCTTCTTGTGATCTTCTAAGTAAAGAGATTCCTTTCTGCACATGTCCCCCCAGGCACTCGTGAGGAAAACTGTTTTACTGACAGGTAAAAACAGAAGGTTTATGACTGTAATGCTGTAAACTGTACATTTTCATCAATCTTGGAGGCAGAGTTAGCTATACTCCCAAAATCGTTAGAATTCTTGCAAAAGGAGAGATTGTTAAATGAGCAGGTTGAAGTTTATTGCCATGAGTCTTGTCCTGGAGGCAGTACAGAGAGATTTTCTCTTAGATATGACACCTGCAAAGTTCAAATTGGCTATATTGTAAGAATTCATGAAAACAAAAGTGCTTTTTGGCCTTAATTTATGGCCAGGGTTAGGCATTAATGTTAGCAGTGTGGTTAAAGTTAGGTTTAAAATCTGATATTATGGCTTTGTGGCTGTGCCAGCTAGTGACCACTGCCTCCAAATCAAGATTCAATAGAAACATGCTAACCTGTGAAAAATGAGAGTTCTCAATTCTAATTTGCCAAGTTCAACAGTAAGGCAGGAGCTCAAAGCAAGCTGTTATAACAGGGCTGACACTTTCAAATAAATGCCAAACATATTATGAAAAGTGAAACTATTTGATTCTGAAATACCCATGCGCTTAGAATGTTCTGTAGAAATACATCGTCCTCGTGCCTAAAGACAATAAAACAATAAAACAATACCAATAGCTTTGTGGTGTTATGATGAGACTATTAATTAACATCAGGATGTAGACACAGCTACCTTAGCTTATATCCATTTCCTCTTGGACAGGTGCTGGAGGTATGAGTTCGTGGACACCTGTTGTTCATGATAAGTTCTACTGAATGTAATCTGACAGTCTCTGTGTCCATTTCAGGTTATCTGATGTTTTAAAGAGGAACAACGTTAGAGACAAAGAGAAGCCTGTTTCAGTTGGAGACGTTCGTCACCTGTTGTAATACTAAAACTAGGAAATTGAGGCGTGGAGGATTACATGGCTTTAGGTGTGTGAGGGGTGACAGTTGAGTTCACACAAGATGGCCATTGTTGAGAACAACACCTGAACTTGGAACTCGGATAGAGGAAGTGAAAAGCGATCTGGGCAGCGGGAAGTGTGAAACAGAGCATGTCTGGCCTCGGGATGGGAACATCGTTGGCTGTAGTGTGAAACAGAGCATGTCTGGCCTCGGGAGGGCAACATCGTTGGCTGTAGTGTGAAACAGAGCATGTCTGGCCTCGGGATGGGAACATCGTTGGCTGTAGTGTGAAACAGAGCATGTCTGGCCTCGGGATGGGAACATCGTTGGCTGTAGTGTGAAACAGAGCATGTCTGGCCTCGGGATGGGAACATCGTTGGCTGTAGTGTGAAACAGAGCATGTCTGGCCTCGGGATGGGAACATCGTTGGCTGTAGTGTGAAACAGAGCATGTCTGGCCTCGGGGAGGGATGTAATGTGGAGCACATGGGAACATCGTTGGCTGTAGTGTGAAACAGAGCATGTCTGGCCTCGGGAGGGAACATCGTTGGCTGTAGTGTGAAACAGAGCATGTCTGGCCTCGGGATGGGAACATCGTTGGCTGTAGTGTGAAACAGAGCATGTCTGGCCTCGGGATGGGAACATCGTTGGCTGTAGTGTGAAACAGAGCATGTCTGGCCTCGGGATGGGAACATCGTTGGCTGTAGTGTGAAACAGAGCATGTCTGGCCTCGGGATGGGAACATCGTTGGCTGTAGTGTGAAACAGAGCATCGTTGGCTGTAGTGTGAAACAGAGCATGTCTGGCCTCGGGATGGGAACATCGTTGGCTGTAGTGTGAAACAGAGCATGTCTGGCCTCGGGAGGGCAACATCGTTGGCTGTAGTGTGAAACAGAGCATGTCTGGCCTCGGGATGGGAACATCGTTGGCTATAGTGTGAAACAGAGCATGTCTGGCCTCGGGATGGGAACATCGTTGGCTGTAGTGTGAAACAGAGCATGTCTGGCCTCGGGATGGGAACATCGTTGGCTGTAGTGTGAAACAGAGCATGTCTGGCCTCGGGAGGGGAACATTGTTGGCTGTAGTGTGAAACAGAGCATGTCTGGCCTCGGGATGGGAACATCGTTGGCTGTAGTGTGAAACAGAGCATATCTGGCCTCGGGATGGGAACATCGTTGGCTGTAGTGTGAAACAGAGCATGTCTGGCCTCGGGAGGGCAACATAGTTGGCTGTAGTGTGAAACAGAGCATGTCTGGCCTCGGGATGGGAACATCGTTGGCTGTAGTGTGGAACAGAGCATGTCTATCCTCGGGAGGGCAACATCGTTGGCTGTAGTGTGAAACAGAGCATGTCTGGCCTCGGGATGGGAACATCGTTGGCTGTAGTGTGGAACAGAGCATGTCTATCCTCGGGAGGGCAACATCGTTGGCTGTAGTGTGAAACAGAGCATGTCTGGCCTCGGGATGGGAACATCGTTGGCTGTAGTGTGAAACAGAGCATGTCTGGCCTCGGGATGGGAACATCGTTGGCTGTAGTGTGAAACAGAGCATGTCTATCCTCGGGAGGGCAACATCGTTGGCTGTAGTGTGAAACAGAGCATGTCTGGCCTCGGGAGGGGAACATCGTTGGCTGAAGTGTGAAACAGAGCATGTCTGGCCTCGGGATGGGAACATCGTTGGCTGTAGTGTGAAACAGAGCATGTCTGGCCTCGGGATGGGAACATCGTTGGCTGTAGTGTGAAACAGAGCATGTCTGGCCTCGGGAGGGGAACATCGTTGGCTGTAGTGTGAAACAGAGCATGTCTGGCCTCGGGATGGGAACATCGTTGGCTGTAGTGTGAAACAGAGCATGTCTTTCGGGATGGGAACATCGTTGGCTGTAGTGTAAAACAGAGCATGTCTGGCCTCGGGATTGGAACATCGTTGGCTGTAGTGTGAAACAGAGCATGTCTGGCCTGGGGAGGGGAACATCGTTGGCTGTAGTGTAAAACAGAGCATGTCTGGCCTCGGGATTGGAACATCGTTGGCTGTAGTGTAAAACAGAGCATGTCTGGCCTCGGGAGGGGAACATCGTTGGCTGTAGTGTAAAACAGAGCATGTCTGGCCTCGGGAGGGGAACATCGTTGGCTGTAGTGTAAAACAGAGCATGTCTGGCCTCGGGATTGGAACATCGTTGGCTGTAGTGTGAAACAGAGCATGTCTGGCCTCGGGATGGGAACATCGTTGGCTGTAGTGTGAAACAGAGCATGTCTGGCCTCGGGATGGGAACATCGTTGGCTGTAGTGTGAAACAGAGCATGTCTGGCCTCGGGATGGGAACATCGTTGGCTGTAGTGAGTTTTCCTGTAGAGTCATCCTCTCAAGTGGACAGTGGGAGAGAAAAAACAAACATGGGTTTGTTTCTATGGTCAACGGTCCACAATGAATTTTATGTTGAATTAATGTCAGAATAATCTTTATCATCAGGGTTTGTTTTCAGTTTTTCTAGACATGGCTCCAGTCTAACCAGTACTGATTAATGTAGGTTTATAACCTGGTTGTTGATAGACATGGCTACAGTCTAACCAGTACTGATTAATGTAGGTTTATAACCTGGTTGTTGATAGACATGGCTACAGTCTAACCAGTACCGATTAATGTAGGTTAATAACCTGGTTGTTGATAGACATGGCTACAGTCTAACCAGTACTGATTAATGTAGGGTTTATAACCTGGTTGTTGATAGACATGGCTACAGTCTAACCAGTACTGATTAATGTAGGTTTATAACCTGGTTGTTGATAGACATGGCTACAGTCTAACCAGTACTGATTAATGTAGGTTAATAACCTGGTTGTTGATAGACATGGCTACAGTCTAACCAGTACTGATTAATGTAGGGTTTAAAACCTGGTTGTTGATAGACATGGCTACAGTCTAACCAGTACTGATTAATGTAGGTTAATAACCTGGTTGTTGATAGACATGGCTACAGTCTAACCAGTACTGATTAATGTAGGTATATAACCTGGTTGTTGATAGACATGGCTACAGTCTAACCAGTACTGATTAATGTAGGTATATAACCTGGTTGTTGATAGACATGGCTACAGTCTAACCAGTACTGATTAATGTAGGTATATAACCTGGTTGTTGATAGACATGGCTACAGTCTAACCAGTACTGATTAATGTAGGTTAATAACCTGGTTGTTGATAGACATGGCTACAGTCTAACCAGTACTGATTAATGTAGGTTTATAACCTGGTTGTTGATAGACATGGCTACAGTCTAACCAGTACTGATTAATGTAGGTTAATAACCTGGTTGTTGATAGACATGGCTACAGTCTAACCAGTACCGATTAATGTAGGTTAATAACCTGGTTGTTGATAGACATGGCTTCAGTCTAACCAGTACTGATTAATGTAGGTTTATAACCTGGTTGTTGATAGACATGGCTACAGTCTAACCAGTACTGATTAATGTAGGTATATAACCTGGTTGTTGATAGACATGGCTACAGTCTAACCAGTACTGATTAATGTAGGTTAATAACCTGGTTGTTGATAGACATGGCTACAGTCTAACCAGTACTGATTAATGTAGGTTTATAACCTGGTTGTTGATAGACATGGCTACAGTCTAACCAGTACTGATTAATGTAGGTTAATAACCTGGTTGTTGATAGACATGGCTACAGTCTAACCAGTACTGATTAATGTAGGTTTATAACCTGGTTGTTGATAGACATGGATACAGTCTAACCAGTACTGATTAATGTAGGTTTATAACCTGGTTGTTGATAGACATGGCTACAGTCTAACCAGTACTGATTAATGTAGGTTTATAACCTGGTTGTTGATAGACGTGGATACAGTCTAACCAGTACTGACTAATGTAGGTTTATAACCTGGTTGTTGATAGACATGGCTACAGTCTAACCAGTACTGATTAATGTAGGTATATAACCTGCTTGTTGATAGACATGGCTCCAATCTAACCAGTACTGATTAATGTAGGTTTATAACCTGGTTGTTGACAAACATGGCTACAGTCTAACCAGTACTGATTAATGTAGGTTTATAACCTGGTTGTTGATAGACATGGCTACAGTCTAACCAGTACTGATTAATGTAGGTTTATAACCTGGTTGTTGATAGACATGGCTACAGTCTAACCAGTACTGATTAATGTAACCTTGGTTGGTTTATAACCCTGGTTAATTGTTGATAGACATGGCTACAGTCTAACCAGTACTGATTAATGTAGGTTTATAACCTGGTTGTTGATAGACATGGCTACAGTCTAACCAGTACTGATTAATGTAGGTTTATAACCTGGTTGTTGATAGACATGGCTCCAGTCTAACCAGTACTGACTAATGTAGGTTTATAACCTGGTTGTTGATAGACATGGCTACAGTCTAACCAGTACTGATTAATGTAGGTTTATAACCTGGTTGTTGATAGACATGGCTACAGTCTAACCAGTACTGATTAATGTAGGTTAATAACCTGGTTGTTGATAGACATGGCTACAGTCTAACCAGTACTGATTAATGTAGGTTTATAACCTGGTTGTTGATAGACATGGCTCCAGTCTAACCAGTACTGATTAATGTAGGTATATAACCTGGTTGTTGATAGACATGGCTACAGTCTAACCAGTACTGATTAATGTAGGTTAATAACCTGGTTGTTGATAGACATGGCTACAGTCTAACCAGTACTGATTAATGTAGGTTTATTACATACAGTCTAACCAGTACTGATTAATGTTATAACCTGGTTGTTGATAGACATGGATACAGTCTAACCAGTACTGATTAATGTAGGTTTATAACCTGGTTGTTGATAGACATGGCTCCAGTCTAACCAGTACTGATTAATGTAGGTTTATAACCTGGTTGTTGATAGACATGGCTACAGTCTAACCAGTACTGATTAATGTAGGTTATAACCTGGTTGTTGATAGACATGGCTACAGTCTAACCAGTACTGATTAATGTAGGTTAATAACCTGGTTGTTGATAGACATGGCTACAGTCTAACCAGTACTGATTAATGTAGGTATATAACCTGGTTGTTGATAGACATGGCTACAGTCTAACCAGTACTGATTAATGTAGGTATATAACCTGGTTGTTGATAGACATGGCTACAGTCTAACCAGTACTGATTAATGTAGGTTTATAACCTGGTTGTTGATAGACATGGCTACAGTCTAACCAGTACTGATTAATGTAGGTTTATAACCTGGTTGTTGACAGACATGGCTACAGTCTAACCAGTACTGATTAATGTAGGTTTATAACCTGGTTGTTGATAGACATGGATACAGTCTAACCAGTACTGATTAATGTAGGTTTATAACCTGGTTGTTGACAAACATGGCTACAGTCTAACCAGTACTGATTAATGTAGGTATATAACCTGGTTGTTGACAGACATGGCTACAGTCTAACCAGTACTGATTAATGTAGGTTTATAACCTGGATGATAGACATGGCTACAGTCTAACCAGTACTAACTAATGTAGGTTTATAACCTGGTTGTTGATAGACATGGCTACAGTCTAACCAGTACTGATTAATGTAGGTTTATAACCTGGTTGTTGATAGACATGGCTACAGTCTAACCAGTACTGATTAATGTAGGTTTATAACCTGGTTGTTGATAGACATGCCTACAGTCTAACCAGTACTGATTAATGTAGGTTTATAACCTGGTTGTTGATAGACATGCCTCCAGTCTAACCAGTACTGATTAATGTAGGTTTATAACCTGGTTGTTGACAGACATGGCTACAGTCTAACCAGTACTGATTAATGTAGGTATATAACCTGGTTGTTGATAGACATGGCTACAGTCTAACCAGTACTGATTAATGTAGGTTTATAACCTGGTTGTTGATAGACATGCCTACAGTCTAACCAGTACTGATTAATGTAGGTTTATAACCTGGTTGTTGATAGACATGGCTACAGTCTAACAGTACAGGTTAATAACCTGGTTGTTGATACTACTGATTAATGTAGGTTTATAACCTGGTTGTTGATAGACATGGCTACAGTCTAACCAGTACTGATTAATGTAGGTTTATAACCTGGTTGTTGATAGACATGGTTCAATCTAACCAGTGCACTAATTAATGTAGGTTAATAACCTGGTTGTTGACAAACATGGCTACAGTCTAACCAGTACTGATTAATGTAGGTTTATAACCTGTTGTTGACAAACATGGCTACAGTCTAACCAGTACTGATTAATGTAGGTATATAACCTGGTTGTTGATAGACATGGCTACGAGTCTAACTAGTACTGATTAATGTAGGTTAATAACCTGGTTGTTGATAGACATGGATACAGTCTAACCAGTACTGATTAATGTAGGTTTGTAACCTGGTTGTTTATAGACATGGCTACAGTTCAACCAGTACTGATTAATGTAGGTTTATAACCTCCGTTTGTTGATAGACATGGCTACAGTCTAACCAGTACTGATTAATGTAGGTTTATAACCTGGTTGTTGATAGACATGGCTACAGTCTAACCAGTACTGATTAATGTAGGTTTATAACCTGGTTGTTGATAGACATGGCTACAGTCTAACCAGTACTGATTAATGTAGGTTTATAACCTGGTTGTTTATAGTCATGGCTACAGTCTAACCAGTACTGATTAATGTAGGTTTATAACCTGTTGTTGATAGACATGCCTACAGTCTAACCAGTACTGATTAATTTAGGTTAATAACCTGGTTGTTGATAGACATGGCTCCAGTCTAACCAGTACTGATTAATGTAGGTTTATAACCTGGTTGTTGATAGACATGCCTCCAGTCTAACCAGTACTGATTAATGTAGGTATAATAACCTGGTTGTTTATAGACATGCCTCCAGTCTAACCAGTACTGATTAAAGTACTGATTAGTCTAACCAGTACTGATTAATGTAGGTTTATAACCTGGTTGTTGATAGACATTCAGCTAATGTAGGTTTATAATGATAGACATGGCTCCAGTCTAGCCAGTACTGATTAATGTAGGTTTATAACCTGGTTGATTAATGTAGGTTAATAACAAACATGGCTACAGTCTAACCAGTACTGATTAATGTAGGTTAATAACCTGGTTGTTGATAGACATGGATACAGTCTAACCAGTACTGATTAATGTAGGTTAATAACCTGGTTACCATTGACAAACATGGCTACAGTCTAACCAGTACTGATTAATGTAGGTATATAACCTGGTTGTTGACAAACATGGCTACAGTCTAACCAGTACTGATTAATGTAGGTTTATAACCTGGTTGTTGATAGACATGGCTCCAGTCTAACCAGTACTGATTAATGTAGGTATATAACCTGGTTGTTGATAGACATGGCTACAGTCTAACCAGTACTGATTAATGTAGGTATAACCTTGGTTGTTGATAGACATGGCTCCAGTCTAACCAGTACTGATTAATGTAGGTATATAACCTGGTTGTTGATAGACATGGCTCCAGTCTAACCAGTACTGATTAATGTAGGTTTATAACCTGGTTGTTGACAAACATGGCTCCAGTCTAACCAGTACTGATTAATGTAGGTTTATAACCTGGTTGTTGACAGACATGGCTACAGTCTAACCAGTACTGATTAATGTAGGTTTATAACCTGGTTGTTGATAGACATGGCTACAGTCTAACCAGTACTGATTAATGTAGGTTTATAACCTGGTTGTTGACAAACATGGCTACAGTCTAACCAGTACTGATTAATGTAGGTTTATAACCTGGTTGTTGACAAACATGGCTACAGTCTAACCAGTACTGATTAATGTAGGTTTATAACCTGGTTGTTGATAGACATGGCTACAGTCTAACCAGTACTGATTAATGTAGGTATATAACCTGGTTGTTGATAGACATGGCTACAGTCTAACCAGTCTAACCAGTACTTTACTAATGTAGGTTTATAACCTGGTTGTTGACAAACATGGCTACAGTCTAACCAGTACTGATTAATGTAGGTTTATAACCTGGTTGTTGACAAACATGGCTACAGTCTAACCAGTACTGATTAATGTAGGTATATAACCTGGTTGTTGACAAACATGGCTCCAGTCTAACCAGTACTGATTAATGTAGGTTTCAAACCTGGTTGTTGATAGACATGGCTACAGTTCAACCAGTACTGATTAATGTAGGTATATAACCTGGTTGTTCATAGACATGGCTACAGTCTAACCAGTACTGATTAATGTAGGTTAATAACCTGGTTGTTGATAGACATGGCTACAGTCTAACCAGTACTGATTAATGTAGGTATATAACCTGGTTGTTGATAGACATGGCTCCAGTCTAACCAGTACTGATTAATGTAGGTTTATAACCTGGTTGTTGATAGACATGGATACAGTCTAACCAGTACTGATTAATGTAGGTTAATAACTGGTTGTTGATAGACATGGATACAGTCTAACCAGTACTGATTAATGTAGGTTTATAAACTGGTTGTTGACAAACATGGCTACAGTCTAACCAGTACTGATTAATGTAGGTTAATAACCTGGTTGTTGATAGACATGGCTACAGTCTAACCAGTACTGATTAATGTAGGTTTATA
>NW_027005033.1:48990-71490 GCF_036934945.1 Oncorhynchus masou masou
TACATTAATCAGTACTGGTTAGACTGTAGCCATGTCTGTCAACAACCAGGTTATGAACCTACATTAATCAGTACTGGTTAGACTGTAGCCATGTTTGTCAACAACCAGGTTATATACCTACATTAATCAGTACTGGTTAGACTGTAGCCATGTTTGTCAACAACCAGGTTATATACCTACATTAATCAGTACTGGTTAGACTGTAGCCATGTCTATCAACAACCAGGTTATTAACCTACATTAATCAGTACTGGTTAGACTGGAGCCATGTCTATCAACAACCAGGTTATTAACCTACATTAATCAGTACTGGTTAGACTGTATCCATGTCTATCAACAACCAGGTTATAAACCTACATTAATCAGTACTGGTTAGACTGTAGCCATGTTTGTCAACAACCAGGTTATAAACCTACATTAATCAGTACTGGTTAGACTGGAGCCATGTCTATCAACAACCAGGTTATTAACCTACATTAATCAGTACTGGTTAGACTGGAGCCATGTCTATCAACAACCAGGTTATTAACCTACATTAATCAGTACTGGTTAGACTGTATCCATGTCTATCAACAACCAGGTTATAAACCTACATTAATCAGGACTGGTTAGACTGTAGCCATGTTTGTCAACAACCAGGTTATAACCCTACATTAATCAGTACTGGTTAGACTGTAGCCATGTTTGTCAACAACCAGGTTATATACCTACATTAATCAGTACTGGTTAGACTGGAGCCATGTCTATCAACAACCAGGTTATTAACCTACATTAATCAGTACTGGTTAGACTGTATCCATGTCTATCAACAACCAGGTTATAAACCTACATTAATCAGTACTGGTTAGACTGTAGCCATGTTTGTCAACAACCAGGTTATAAACCTACATTAATCAGTACTGGTTAGACTGTAGCCATGTCTATCAACAACCAGATTATTAACCTACATTAATCAGTACTGGTTAGACTGTAGCCATGTCTATCAACAACCAGGTTATAAACCTACATTAATCAGTACTGGTTAGACTGGAGCCATGTCTATCAACAACCAGGTTATATACCTACATTAATCAGTACTGGTTAGACTGTAGCCATGTCTATCAACAACCAGGTTATTAACCTACATTAATCAGTACTGGTTAGACTGGAGCCATGTCTATGAACAACCAGGTTATATACCTACATTAATCAGTACTGGTTAGACTGTAGCCATGTCTATCAACAACCAGGTTATAAACCTACATTAATCAGTACTGGTTAGACTGGAGCCATGTCTATCAACAACCAGGTTATATACCTACATTAATCAGTACTGGTTAGACTGTAGCCATGTCTATCAACAACCAGGTTATTAACCTACATTAATCAGTACTGGTTAGACTGGAGCCATGTCTATCAACAACCAGGTTATTAACCTACATTAATCAGTACTGGTTAGACTGTAGCCATGTCTATCAACAACCAGGTTATTAACCTACATTAATCAGTACTGGTTAGACTGGAGCCATGTCTATCAACAACCAGGTTATATACCTACATTAATCAGGACTGGTTAGACTGTAGCCATGTTTGTCAACAACCAGGTTATAACCCTACATTAATCAGTACTGGTTAGACTGTAGCCATGTTTGTCAACAACCAGGTTATATACCTACATTAATCAGTACTGGTTAGACTGGAGCCATGTCTATCAACAACCAGGTTATTAACCTACATTAATCAGTACTGGTTAGACTGTATCCATGTCTATCAACAACCAGGTTATAAACCTACATTAATCAGTACTGGTTAGACTGTAGCCATGTTTGTCAACAACCAGGTTATAAACCTACATTAATCAGTACTGGTTAGACTGTAGCCATGTCTATCAACAACCAGATTATTAACCTACATTAATCAGTACTGGTTAGACTGTAGCCATGTCTATCAACAACCAGGTTATAAACCTACATTAATCAGTACTGGTTAGACTGGAGCCATGTCTATCAACAACCAGGTTATATACCTACATTAATCAGTACTGGTTAGACTGTAGCCATGTCTATCAACAACCAGGTTATTAACCTACATTAATCAGTACTGGTTAGACTGGAGCCATGTCTATGAACAACCAGGTTATATACCTACATTAATCAGTACTGGTTAGACTGTAGCCATGTCTATCAACAACCAGGTTATAAACCTACATTAATCAGTACTGGTTAGACTGGAGCCATGTCTATCAACAACCAGGTTATATACCTACATTAATCAGTACTGGTTAGACTGTAGCCATGTCTATCAACAACCAGGTTATTAACCTACATTAATCAGTACTGGTTAGACTGGAGCCATGTCTATCAACAACCAGGTTATTAACCTACATTAATCAGTACTGGTTAGACTGTAGCCATGTCTATCAACAACCAGGTTATTAACCTACATTAATCAGTACTGGTTAGACTGGAGCCATGTCTATCAACAACCAGGTTATATACCTACATTAATCAGTACTGGTTAGACTGTAGCCATGTCTATCAACAACCAGGTTACTAACCTACATTAATCAGTACTGGTTAGACTGTAGCCATGTCTATCAACAACCAGGTTATTAACCTACATTAATCAGTACTGGTTAGACTGTAGCCATGTCTATCAACAACCAGGTTACTAACCTACATTAATCAGTACTGGTTAGACTGTAGCCATGTCTATCAACAACCAGGTTATTAACCTACATTAATCAGTACTGGTTAGACTGTAGCCATGTCTATCAACAACCAGGTTATAAACCTACATTAATCAGTACTGGTTAGACTGTAGCCATGTCTATCAACAACCAGGTTATTAACCTACATTAATCAGTACTGGTTAGACTGGAGCCATGTCTATCAACAACCAGGTTATAAACCTACATTAATCAGTACTGGTTAGACTGTAGCCATGTCTATCAACAACCAGGTTATTAACCTACATTAATCAGTACTGGTTAGACTGGAGCCATGTCTATCAACAACCAGGTTATAAACCTACATTAATCAGTACTGGTTAGACTGTAGCCATGTCTATCAACAACCAGGTTATATACCTACGTTAATCAGTACTGGTTAGACTGGAGGCATGTCTATCAGCAACCAGGTTATTAACCTACATTAATCAGTACTGGTTAGACTGGAGCCATGTCTATCAACAACCAGGTTATTAACCTACATTAATCAGTACTGGTTAGACTGTAGCCATGTCTATCAACAACCAGGTTATTAACCTACATTAATCAGTACTGGTTAGACTGTAGCCATGTCTATCAGCAACCAGGTTATTAACCTACATTAATCAGTACTGGTTAGACTGGAGCCATGTCTATCAACAACCAGGTTATAAACCTACATTAGTCAGTACTGGTTAGACTGTAGCCATGTCTATCAGCAACCAGGTTATTAACCTACATTAATCAGTACTGGTTAGACTGTAGCCATGTCTATCAACAACCAGGTTATAAACCTACATTAATCAGTACTGGTTAGACTGGAGCCATGTCTATCAACAACCAGGTTATAAACCTACATTAGTCAGTACTGGTTAGACTGGAGCCATGTCTATCAACAACCAGGTTATTAACCTACATTAATCAGTACTGGTTAGACTGTATCCACGTCTATCAACAACCAGGTTATTAACCTACATTAATCAGTACTGGTTAGACTGTAGCCATGTCTATCAACAACCAGGTTATTAACCTACATTAATCAGTACTGGTTAGACTGTAGCCATGTCTATCAACAACCAGGTAATTAACCTACATTAATCAGTACTGGTTAGACTGTAGCCATGTCTATTAACAACCAGGTTATAAACCTACATTAATCAGTACTGGTTAGACTGTAGCCATGTCTATCAACAACCAGGTTATTAACCTACATTAATCAGTACTGGTTAGACTGGAGCCATGTCTATCAACAACCAGGTTATAAACCTACATTAATCAGTACTGGTTAGACTGTAGCCATGTCTATCAACAACCAGGTTATTAACCTACATTAATCAGTACTGGTTAGACTGGAGCCATGTCTATCAACAACCAGGTTATAAACCTACATTAATCAGTACTGGTTAGACTGTAGCCATGTCTATCAACAACCAGGTTATATACCTACGTTAATCAGTACTGGTTAGACTGGAGGCATGTCTATCAGCAACCAGGTTATTAACCTACATTAATCAGTACTGGTTAGACTGGAGCCATGTCTATCAACAACCAGGTTATAAACCTACATTAGTCAGTACTGGTTAGACTGTAGCCATGTCTATCAGCAACCAGGTTATTAACCTACATTAATCAGTACTGGTTAGACTGTAGCCATGTCTATCAACAACCAGGTTATAAACCTACATTAATCAGTACTGGTTAGACTGGAGCCATGTCTATCAACAACCAGGTTATAAACCTACATTAGTCAGTACTGGTTAGACTGGAGCCATGTCTATCAACAACCAGGTTATTAACCTACATTAATCAGTACTGGTTAGACTGTATCCACGTCTATCAACAACCAGGTTATTAACCTACATTAATCAGTACTGGTTAGACTGTAGCCATGTCTATCAACAACCAGGTTATTAACCTACATTAATCAGTACTGGTTAGACTGTAGCCATGTCTATCAACAACCAGGTAATTAACCTACATTAATCAGTACTGGTTAGACTGTAGCCATGTCTATTAACAACCAGGTTATAAACCTACATTAATCAGTACTGGTTAGACTGTAGCCATGTCTATCAACAACCAGGTTATTAACCTACATTAATCAGTACTGGTTAGACTGGAGCCATGTCTATCAACAACCAGGTTATAAACCTACATTAATCAGTACTGGTTAGACTGTAGCCATGTCTATCAACAACCAGGTTATTAACCTACATTAATCAGTACTGGTTAGAATGGAGCCATGTCTATCAACAACCAGGTTATAAACCTACATTAATCAGTACTGGTTAGACTGTAGCCATGTCTATCAACAACCAGGTTATATACCTACGTTAATCAGTACTGGTTAGACTGGAGGCATGTCTATCAGCAACCAGGTTATTAACCTACATTAATCAGTACTGGTTAGACTGGAGCCATGTCTATCAACAACCAGGTTATTAACCTACATTAATCAGTACTGGTTAGACTGTAGCCATGTCTATCAACAACCAGGTTATTAACCTACATTAATCAGTACTGGTTAGACTGTAGCCATGTCTATCAGCAACCAGGTTATTAACCTACATTAATCAGTACTGGTTAGACTGGAGCCATGTCTATCAACAACCAGGTTATAAACCTACATTAGTCAGTACTGGTTAGACTGTAGCCATGTCTATCAGCAACCAGGTTATTAACCTACATTAATCAGTACTGGTTAGACTGTAGCCATGTCTATCAACAACCAGGTTATAAACCTACATTAATCAGTACTGGTTAGACTGGAGCCATGTCTATCAACAACCAGGTTATAAACCTACATTAGTCAGTACTGGTTAGACTGGAGCCATGTCTATCAACAACCAGGTTATTAACCTACATTAATCAGTACTGGTTAGACTGTATCCACGTCTATCAACAACCAGGTTATTAACCTACATTAATCAGTACTGGTTAGACTGTAGCCATGTCTATCAACAACCAGGTTATTAACCTACATTAATCAGTACTGGTTAGACTGTAGCCATGTCTATCAACAACCAGGTAATTAACCTACATTAATCAGTACTGGTTAGACTGTAGCCATGTCTATTAACAACCAGGTTATAAACCTACATTAATCAGTACTGGTTAGACTGTAGCCATGTCTATCAACAACCAGGTTATTAACCTACATTAATCAGTACTGGTTAGACTGGAGGCATGTCTATCAACAACCAGGTTATAAACCTACATTAATCAGTACTGGTTAGACTGGAGGCATGTCTATCAACAACCAGGTTATAAACCCTACATTAATCAGTACTGGTTAGACTGGAGGCATGTCTATCAGCAACCAGGTTATAAACCTACATTAATCAGTACTGGTTAGACTGGAGGCATGTCTATCAACAACCAGGTTATAAACCTACATTAATCAGTACTGGTTAGACTGGAGGCATGTCTATCAACAACCAGGTTATTAACCTACATTAATCAGTACTGGTTAGACTGGAGGCATGTCTATCAACAACCAGGTTATAAACCTACATTAATCAGTACTGGTTAGACTGGAGCCATGTCTATCAACAACCAGGTTATAAACCTAAATTAATCAGTACTGGTTAGACTGGAGGCATGTCTATCAACAACCAGGTTATTAACCTACATTAATCAGTACTGGTTAGACTGTAGCCATGTCTATCAACAACCAGGTTATATACCTACATTAATCAGTACTGGTTAGACTGTAGCCATGTCTATCAACAACCAGGTTATAAACCTACATTAATCAGTACTGGTTAGACTGTAGCCATGTCTATCAACAACCAGGTTTTAAACCTACATTAATCAGTACTGGTTAGACTGTAGCCATGTCTATCAACAACCAGGTTATAAACCCTACATTAATCAGTACTGGTTAGACTGGAGGCATGTCTATCAACAACCAGGTTATAAACCTACATTAATCAGTACTGGTTAGACTGTAGCCATGTCTATCAACAACCAGGTTATTAACCTACATTAATCGGTACTGGTTAGACTGTAGCCATGTCTATCAACAACCAGGTTATATACCTACATTAATCAGTACTGGTTAGACTGTAGCCATGTCTATCAACAACCAGGTTATAAACCTACATTAATCAGTACTGGTTAGACTGTAGCCATGTCTATCAACAACCAGGTTATTAACCTACATTAATCAGTACTGGTTAGACTGTAGCCATGTCTATCAACAACCAGGTAATTAACCTACATTAATCAGTACTGGTTAGACTGTAGCCATGTCTATTAACAACCAGGTTATAAACCTACATTAATCAGTACTGGTTAGACTGTAGCCATGTCTATCAACAACCAGGTTATTAACCTACATTAATCAGTACTGGTTAGACTGGAGGCATGTCTATCAACAACCAGGTTATAAACCTACATTAATCAGTACTGGTTAGACTGGAGGCATGTCTATCAACAACCAGGTTATAAACCCTACATTAATCAGTACTGGTTAGACTGGAGGCATGTCTATCAGCAACCAGGTTATAAACCTACATTAATCAGTACTGGTTAGACTGGAGGCATGTCTATCAACAACCAGGTTATAAACCTACATTAATCAGTACTGGTTAGACTGGAGGCATGTCTATCAACAACCAGGTTATTAACCTACATTAATCAGTACTGGTTAGACTGGAGGCATGTCTATCAACAACCAGGTTATAAACCTACATTAATCAGTACTGGTTAGACTGGAGCCATGTCTATCAACAACCAGGTTATAAACCTAAATTAATCAGTGCTGGTTAGACTGGAGGCATGTCTATCAACAACCAGGTTATTAACCTACATTAATCAGTACTGGTTAGACTGTAGCCATGTCTATCAACAACCAGGTTATATACCTACATTAATCAGTACTGGTTAGACTGTAGCCATGTCTATCAACAACCAGGTTATATACCTACATTAATCAGTACTGGTTAGACTGTAGCCATGTCTATCAACAACCAGGTTATAAACCTACATTAATCAGTACTGGTTAGACTGTAGCCATGTCTATCAACAACCAGGTTTTAAACCTACATTAATCAGTACTGGTTAGACTGTAGCCATGTCTATCAACAACCAGGTTATAAACCCTACATTAATCAGTACTGGTTAGACTGGAGGCATGTCTATCAACAACCAGGTTATAAACCTACATTAATCAGTACTGGTTAGACTGTAGCCATGTCTATCAGCAACCAGGTTATTAACCTACATTAATCAGTACTGGTTAGACTGGAGCCATGTCTATCAACAACCAGGTTATAAACCTACATTAATCAGTACTGGTTAGACTGTAGCCATGTCTATCAGCAACCAGGTTATTAACCTACATTAATCAGTACTGGTTAGACTGTAGCCATGTCTATCAACAACCAGGTTATAAACCTACATTAATCAGTACTGGTTAGACTGGAGCCATGTCTATCAACAACCAGGTTATAAACCTACATTAGTCAGTACTGGTTAGACTGGAGCCATGTCTATCAACAACCAGGTTATTAACCTACATTAATCAGTACTGGTTAGACTGTATCCACGTCTATCAACAACCAGGTTATTAACCTACATTAATCAGTACTGGTTAGACTGTAGCCATGTCTATCAACAACCAGGTTATTAACCTACATTAATCAGTACTGGTTAGACTGGAGGCATGTCTATCAACAACCAGGTTATAAACCTACATTAATCAGTACTGGTTAGACTGTAGCCATGTCTATCAACAACCAGGTTATTAACCTACATTAATCAGTACTGGTTAGACTGGAGGCATGTCTATCAACAACCAGGTTATAAACCTACATTAATCAGTACTGGTTAGACTGGAGGCATGTCTATCAACAACCAGGTTATAAACCCTACATTAATCAGTACTGGTTAGACTGGAGGCATGTCTATCAGCAACCAGGTTATAAACCTACATTAATCAGTACTGGTTAGACTGGAGGCATGTCTATCAACAACCAGGTTATAAACCTACATTAATCAGTACTGGTTAGACTGGAGGCATGTCTATCAACAACCAGGTTATTAACCTACATTAATCAGTACTGGTTAGACTGGAGGCATGTCTATCAACAACCAGGTTATAAACCTACATTAATCAGTACTGGTTAGACTGGAGCCATGTCTATCAACAACCAGGTTATAAACCTAAATTAATCAGTACTGGTTAGACTGGAGGCATGTCTATCAACAACCAGGTTATTAACCTACATTAATCAGTACTGGTTAGACTGTAGCCATGTCTATCAACAACCAGGTTATATACCTACATTAATCAGTACTGGTTAGACTGTAGCCATGTCTATCAACAACCAGGTTATAAACCTACATTAATCAGTACTGGTTAGACTGTAGCCATGTCTATCAACAACCAGGTTTTAAACCTACATTAATCAGTACTGGTTAGACTGTAGCCATGTCTATCAACAACCAGGTTATAAACCCTACATTAATCAGTACTGGTTAGACTGGAGGCATGTCTATCAACAACCAGGTTATAAACCTACATTAATCAGTACTGGTTAGACTGTAGCCATGTCTATCAACAACCAGGTTATTAACCTACATTAATCGGTACTGGTTAGACTGTAGCCATGTCTATCAACAACCAGGTTATATACCTACATTAATCAGTACTGGTTAGACTGTAGCCATGTCTATCAACAACCAGGTTATAAACCTACATTAATCAGTACTGGTTAGACTGTAGCCATGTCTATCAACAACCAGGTTATTAACCTACATTAATCAGTACTGGTTAGACTGTAGCCATGTCTATCAACAACCAGGTAATTAACCTACATTAATCAGTACTGGTTAGACTGTAGCCATGTCTATTAACAACCAGGTTATAAACCTACATTAATCAGTACTGGTTAGACTGTAGCCATGTCTATCAACAACCAGGTTATTAACCTACATTAATCAGTACTGGTTAGACTGGAGGCATGTCTATCAACAACCAGGTTATAAACCTACATTAATCAGTACTGGTTAGACTGGAGGCATGTCTATCAACAACCAGGTTATAAACCCTACATTAATCAGTACTGGTTAGACTGGAGGCATGTCTATCAGCAACCAGGTTATAAACCTACATTAATCAGTACTGGTTAGACTGGAGGCATGTCTATCAACAACCAGGTTATAAACCTACATTAATCAGTACTGGTTAGATTGGAGGCATGTCTATCAACAACCAGGTTATTAACCTACATTAATCAGTACTGGTTAGACTGGAGGCATGTCTATCAACAACCAGGTTATAAACCTACATTAATCAGTACTGGTTAGACTGGAGCCATGTCTATCAACAACCAGGTTATAAACCTAAATTAATCAGTGCTGGTTAGACTGGAGGCATGTCTATCAACAACCAGGTTATTAACCTACATTAATCAGTACTGGTTAGACTGTAGCCATGTCTATCAACAACCAGGTTATATACCTACATTAATCAGTACTGGTTAGACTGTAGCCATGTCTATCAACAACCAGGTTATATACCTACATTAATCAGTACTGGTTAGACTGTAGCCATGTCTATCAACAACCAGGTTATAAACCTACATTAATCAGTACTGGTTAGACTGTAGCCATGTCTATCAACAACCAGGTTTTAAACCTACATTAATCAGTACTGGTTAGACTGTAGCCATGTCTATCAACAACCAGGTTATAAACCCTACATTAATCAGTACTGGTTAGACTGGAGGCATGTCTATCAACAACCAGGTTATAAACCTACATTAATCAGTACTGGTTAGACTGTAGCCATGTCTATCAACAACCAGGTTATTAACCTACATTAATCGGTACTGGTTAGACTGTAGCCATGTCTATAAACAAACAGGTTATATACCTACATTAATCAGTACTGGTTAGACTGTAGCCATGTCTATCAACAACCAGGTTATAAACCTACATTAATCAGTACTGGTTAGACTGTAGCCATGTCTATCAACAACCAGGTTATATACCTTCATTAATCAGTACTGGTTAGACTGGAGCCATGTCTATCAACAACCAGGTTATAAACCTACATTAGTCAGTACTGATTAGACTGGAGCCATGTCTATCAACAACCAGGTTATTAACCTACATTAATCAGTACTGGTTAGACTGTATCCACGTCTATCAACAACCAGGTTATTAACCTACATTAATCAGTACTGGTTAGGCTGTATCCATGTCTATCAACAACCAGGTTATTAACCTACATTAATCAGTACTGGTTAGACTGGAGCCATGTCTATCAGCAACCAGGTTATTAACCTACATTAGTCAGTACTGGTTAGACTGTAGCCATGTCTATCAACAACCAGGTTATAAACCTATATTAATCAGTACTGGTTAGACTGTATCCATGTCTATCAACAACCAGGTTATTAACCTACATTAATCAGTACTGGTTAGACTGGAGGCATGTCTATCAACAACCAGGTTATAAACCTACATTAATCAGTACTGGTTAGACTGGAGGCATGTCTATCAACAACCAGGTTATAAACCTACATTAATCAGTACTGGTTAGACTGGAGGCATGTCTATCAGCAACCAGGTTATAAACCTACATTAATCAGTACTGGTTAGACTGTAGCCATGTCTATCAACAACCAGGTTATTAACCTACATTAATCAGTACTGGTTAGACTGTAGCCATGTCTATCAACAACCAGGTTATAAACCCTACATTAATCAGTACTGGTTAGACTGTAGCCATGTCTATCAACAACCAGGTTTTAAACCTACATTAATCAGTACTGGTTAGACTGTAGCCATGTCCATCAACAACCAGGTTATAAACCCTACATTAATCAGTACTGGTTAGACTGGAGCCATGTCTATCAACAACCCGGTTATAAACCTACATTAATCAGTACTGGTTAGACTGTAGCCATGTCTATCAACAACCAGGTTATTAACCTACATTAATCGGTACTGGTTAGACTGTAGCCATGTCTATCAACAACCAGGTTATATACCTACATTAATCAGTACTGGTTAGACTGTAGCCATGTCTATCAACAACCAGGTTATAAACCTACATTAATCAGTACTGGTTAGACTGTAGTCATGTCTATCAACAACCAGGTTATATACCTACATTAATCAGTACTGGTTAGACTGTAGCCATGTCTATCAACAACCAGGTTATAAACCTACATTAATCAGTACTGGTTAGACTGTAGCCATGTCTATCAACAACCAGGTTATTAACCTACATTAATCAGTACTGGTTAGACTGTAGCCATGTCTATCAGAAACCAGGTTATTAACCTACATTAATCAGTACTGGTTAGACTGGAGCCATGTCTATCAACAACCAGGTTATAAACCTACATTAATCAGTACTGGTTAGACTGTAGCCATGTCTATCAACAACCAGGTTATAAACCTAGATTAATCAGTACTGGTTAGACTGGAGCCATGTCTATCAACAACCAGGTTATAAACCTACATTAGTCAGTACTGGTTAGACTGGAGCCATGTCTATCAACAACCAGGTTATTAACCTACATTAATCAGTACTGGTTAGACTGTATCCACGTCTATCAACAACCAGGTTATTAACCTACATTAATCAGTACTGGTTAGACTGTAGCCATGTCTATCAACAACCAGGTTATTAACCTACATTAATCAGTACTGGTTAGACTGTAGCCATGTCTATCAACAACCAGGTTATTAACCTACATTAATCAGTACTGGTTAGACTGTAGCCATGTCTATCAACAACCAGGTTATAAACCTACATTAATCAGTACTGGTTAGACTGTAGCCATGTCTATCAACAACCAGGTTATTAACCTACATTAATCAGTACTGGTTAGACTGTATCCATGTCTATCAACAACCAGGTTATTAACCTACATTAATCAGTACTGGTTAGACTGGAGCCATGTCTATCAGCAACCAGGTTATTAACCTACATTAGTCAGTACTGGTTAGACTGTAGCCATGTCTATCAACAACCAGGTTATAAACCTACATTAATCAGTACTGGTTAGACTGTATCCATGTCTATCAACAACCAGGTTATTAACCTACATTAATCAGTACTGGTTAGACTGGAGGCATGTCTATCAACAACCAGGTTATAAACCTACATTAATCAGTACTGGTTAGACTGGAGGCATGTCTATCAACAACCAGGTTATAAACCTACATTAATCAGTACTGGTTAGACTGGAGGCATGTCTATCAGCAACCAGGTTATAAACCTACATTAATCAGTACTGGTTAGACTGGAGGCATGTCTATCAACCACCAGTTTATAAACCTACATTAATCAGTACTGGTTAGACTGGTGCCATGTCTATCAACAACCAGGTTATTAACCTACATTAATCAGTACTGGTTAGACTGTATCCATGTCTATCAGCAACCAGGTTATAAACCTACATTAATCAGTACTGGTTAGACTGGAGGCATGTCTATCAACAACCAGGTTATAAACCTACATTAATCAGTACTGGTTAGACTGTAGCCATGTCTATCAACAACCGGGTTATAAACCTACATTAATTAGTACTGGTTAGACTGGAGGCATGTCTATCAACAACCAGGTTATAAACCTACATTAATCAGTACTGGTTAGACTGTAGCCATGTCTATCAACAACCAGGTTATATACCTACATTAATCAGTACTGGTTAGACTGTAGCCATGTCTATCAACAACCAGGTTATATACCTACATTAATCAGTACTGGTTAGACTGGAGGCATGTCTATCAACAACCAGGTTATAAACCTACATTAATCAGTACTGGTTAGACTGTAGCCATGTCTATCAACAACCAGGTTATTAACCTACATTAATCAGTACTGGTTAGACTGTAGCCATGTCTATCAACAACCAGGTTTTAAACCTACATTAATCAGTACTGGTTAGACTGTAGCCATGTCTATCAACAACCAGGTTATAAACCCTACATTAATCAGTACTGGTTAGACTGTAGCCATGTCTATCAACAACCAGGTTATAAACCCTACATTAATCAGTACTGGTTAGACTGGAACCATGTCTATCAACAACCAGGTTATAAACCTACATTAATCAGTACTGGTTAGACTGTAGCCATGTCTATCAACAACCAGGTTATTAATCTACATTAATCAGTACTGGTTAGACTGTAGCCATGTCTATCAACAACCAGGTTATAAACCTACATTAATCAGTACTGGTTAGACTGTAGCCATGTCTATCAACAACCAGGTTATTAACCTACATTAATCAGTACTGGTTAGACTGGAGCCATGTCTATCAACAACCAGGTTATTAACCTACATTAATCAGTACTGGTTAGACTGGAGCCATGTCTATCAACAACCAGGTTATTAACCTACATTAGTCAGTACTGGTTAGACTGTAGCCATGTCTATCAACAACCAGGTTATAAACCTACATTAATCAGTACTGGTTAGACTGTAGCCATGTCTATCAACAACCAGGTTTTAAACCCTACATTAATCAGTACTGGTTAGACTGTAGCCATGTCTATCAACAACCAGGTTATTAACCTACATTAATCGGTACTTGTTAGACTGTAGCCATGTCTAGAAAAACTGAAAACAAACCCTGATGATAAAGATTATTCTGACATTAATTCAACATAAAATTCATTGTGGACCGTTGACCATAGAAAGAAACCCATGTTTGTTTTTTCTCTCCCACTGTCTACTTGAGAGGATGACTCTACAGGAAAACTCACTACAGCCAACGATGTTCCCATCCCGAGGCCAGACATGCTCTGTTTCACACTACAGCCAACGATGTTCCAATCCCGAGGCCAGACATGCTCTGTTTTACACTACAGCCAACGATGTTCCCATCCCGAGGCCAGACATGCTCTGTTTCACACTACAGCCAACAATGTTCCCATCCCGAGGCCAGACATGCTCTGTTTCACACTACAGCCAACGATGTTCCCATCCCGAGGCCAGACATGCTCTGTTTCACACTACAGCCAACGATGTTCCCCTCCCGAGGCCAGACATGCTCTGTTTCACACTACAGCCAACGATGTTCCCATCCCGAGGCCAGACATGCTCTGTTTCACACTACAGCCAACGATGTTCCCATCCCGAGGCCAGACATGCTCTGTTTCACACTACAGCCAACGATGTTCCCATCCCGAGGCCAGACATGCTCTGTTTCACACTACAGCCAACGATGTTCCCATCCCGAGGCCAGACATGCTCTGTTTCACACTACAGCCAACGATGTTCCCCTCCCGAGGCCAGACATGCTCTGTTTCACACTACAGCCAACGATGTTCCCATCCCGAGGCCAGACATGCTCTGTTTCACACTACAGCCAACGATGTTCCTCTCCCGAAGCCAGAAATGCTCTGTTTCACACTACAGCCAACGATGTTCCCCTCCCGAGGCCAGACATGCTCTGTTTTACACTACAGCCAACGATGTTCCCATCCCGAGGCCAGACATGCTCTGTTTCACACTCAGCCAACGATGTTCCCATCCCGAGGCCAGACATGCTCTGTTTTACACTACAGCCAACGATGTTCCCATCCCGAGGCCAGACATGCTCTGTTTCACACTACAGCCAACGATGTTCCCATCCTGAGGCCAGAATGCTCTGTTTCACACTACAAAGCTGTTGCCCTCCCGAGGATAGACATGCTTTGTTCCACTTTACAGCCAACGATGTTCCCATCCCGAGGCCAGACATGCTCTGTTTCATTTTCCCGCTGTCCAGATCGCTTTTCACTTCCTCTATCCAGTTCCAAGTTCAGGTGTTGTTCTCAACAATGGCCATCTTGTGTGAACTCAACTGTCACCCCATAACACACCTAAAGCCATGTAATCCTCCACGCCTTTTCCTGTTTTAGTATTACAACAGGTGACGAACGTCTCCAACTGAAACAGGCTTCTTTTGTCTCTAACGTTGTTCCTCTTTAAAACATCAGATAACCTGAAATGGACACAGAGACTGTCAGATTACATTCAGTAAACTTATCATTAACAACTGGTGTCCACGAACTCATACCTCCAGCACCTGTCCAAGAGGAAATGGATATAAGCTAAGGTAGCTGTGTCTACATCCTGATGTTAATTAATAGTCTCATCATAACACCACAAAGCTATTGGTATTGTTTTATTGTTTTATTGTCTTTAGGCACGAGGACGATGTATTTCTACAGAACATTCTAAGCCATGGGTATTTAAATCAAATAGTTTCACTTTCCATAATATGTTTGGCATTTATTTGAAAGTGTCAGCCCTGTTATAACAGCTTGCTTTGAGCTCCTGCCTTACTGTTGAACTTGGCAAATTAGAATTGAGAACTCTCATTTTTCACAGGTTAGCATGTTTCTATTGAATCTTGATTTGGAGGCAGTGGTCACTAGCTGGCACAGCCACAAAGCCATAATATCAGATTTTAAACCTAACTTTAACCACACTGCTAACATTAATGCCTAACCCTGGCCATAAATTAAGGCCAAAAATCTCTTTACTTAGAAGATCACAAGAAGGTGGCAGAACTTACAGATACAGTTATGAACAGAAAACACCCTTTGTCATGCACAGTGGCTGACTTGGGATCCGTGCCTACAGAACAGAGAACCCTCTAAACCCTCTGAAAGACCCTTGGGCATTCACAGTGGCTGACTTGGGATCAGTGCCTACAGAACAGAGAACACTCTAACCCCTCTGAAAGACCCTTGGGCATTCACAGTGGCTGACTTGGGATCGTGACTACAGAACAGAGAACACTCTAACCCCTCTGAAAGACCCTTGGGCATTCACAGTGGCTGACTTGGGATCAGTGCCTACAGAACAGAGAACCCTCTAAACCCTCTGAAAGACCCTTGGGCATTCACAATGGCTGAATTGGGATCAGTGCCTACAGAACAGAGAACACTCTAAACCCTCTGAAAGGCCCCTGGGCATTCACAGTGGCTGACTTGGGATCGTGACTACAGAACAGAGAACCTTCTAGTCGAAACCCTCTAGAAGCCCCCTGGGCATTCACAGTGCCTGACTTGGGATCAGCGTCTACAGAACAGAGAACACTCTAAACCCTCTGAAAGGCCCCTGGACATTCACAGTGCCTGACTTGGGATCAGCGTCTACAGAACAGAGAACACTCTAAACCCTCTGAAAGGCCCCTGGACATTCACAGTGGTTGACATGGGATTGGTGCTTACAGATCCATATAAATCCAGACTTCACAGGGGCTCTGTTTTTCATTCCAGATGGGAGGCATTAAGGAAAAGTGTAAGGAAATATTTCAGCCTCCCCCGTGGCAAGTTTGTGCCATGTGAATAACTCGGCCAGCTGGTGCGGCTGAGAGCCTCAAATCTTCTTACAAAAGCAGCCAAAAAAGAGGGAAGGCAAAAGCTGGAATAACATTTGGGAAGGCAGGGATTTTATTCTCACACATATGTAATGTGGGTGTCACGCAAGGGAGCCCGGGGGTGTGAATGGGCTGATTGAGGAAATAAAACAAATACAAAAATAAGATTGATGCTTATATTTGTCCTTTTTCACACAAGTGTGTATTATACATGAGTGAATTAAAAATGTGTTTTTATGCATATCCCAACTCTCCCTGAGACACGCTCAGAGAGTGGGGTCATGGCCAGGTTTTGTCGGTATCAAAGGCAACCATGGCGCAATTAGGGTTAAGTGCCTTGCTCAAGGGTACATCAACACATTTGAATTAGACACCGTCCAGCTACTGGTCAAATGCGCTAAACGCTAGGCTACCTGCGCGGAACCCCACAGGATGAGCCAAAAACCAGCCTCCAGATGTGGACTGGTGGATTGAGGAGGTAGAGGACGAGAGGGAGGGGAGGATGGGAAGTAGAGAAGAGGGAGGAAGGGGAAGAGAGGGAGGGCAGGGTGGTGTGGAGGGGAGGGGAGGAGAGGGTGGAAAGAAGAGGGAGGCGAGGAGAGGCAGTGGAGGATGGAGGGGTGGGGAGGAGAGGGAGGAGAGGGTGGAGTAGAGAGGGTAATTCCCCTTTCAATCCAAGATGGCGTAGCAGTGCAGACGTGGGTTGTCGTTCTCCCCTGTACATATTGTATTTTTCGTCTTTTTTTATTTTTCATTTCTTTTCTATTTTTAAATGAAATATACCTTCCGGTAACGCACCTCATCCAATTTGATACCGATCCGCTATTTTCAGACCTTTTAGCCAGAACCTCCATCAAAAGCTAGCCATCAGAAGCTAACAAGCTAATTAGCTACTATCTATTTAGTCATTGTCAGCACTGCTAGCTGCCTTCACCTTCGGCACAGACACCAGCCGCTTTTAGCCTGCCAGTATCGGACTGTTTTCTCCACTACAACGCCGGATTCCTGCCATAAGCCCTGGACCATTACTCCTGATCATCACAGCTAGCTAGCTGCCACCGAGTGGCCCAGCCCCGAAGCTAGCTATGAGCCAGGCCCACCTCCCGGCCTGCTCAGTGATCACTCGCCTACAAAGCTGATGCCTCCCGGACTCTTCCCCAACACGGCTCGAATTCCACTACTCCACCAGATCCTTGCCATAAGCTCTGGACCTTTGCATGGGATCATCACTGCTAGCTAGCTGCTACCGAGTGTCTATAGTGGCTATTGTGGGACACTGTAAGGTCCATGGAGAACAAGAGCACCTCCTCTCAGCTACAGACTGCACTGAGGCTAGGTAACACTGTCACCACCGGTAAATCAACGATAATCGAGAATTTCAATAAGCGTTTCTCTACGGCTGGCCATGCTTTCCTCCTGGCTACCCCAACTCCGGCCAACAGCTCCGCACCCCCCGCAGCTACTTGCACAAGCCTCCCCAGCTTCTCCTTCACCCAAATCCAGATCACAGATGTTCTGAAAGAGCTGCAAAACCTGGACCTGTACAAATCAGCTGGGCTAGACAATCTGGACCCTCTCTTTCTAAAATTATCCGCCACCATGTCTGTGGGTTATATAGAACCAGATGACTGTAATGTCTGAGTGTTATATAGAACCAGATGACTGTAATGTCTGAGTGTTATATAGAACCAGATGACTGTAATGTCTGTGGGTTATATAGAACCAGATGACTGTATTGTCTGTGTGTTATAGAACCAGATGACTGTAATGTCTGTGTGTTATATAGAACCAGATGACTGTAATGTCTGTGTGTTATATAGAACCAGATGACTGTAATGTCTGAGTGTTATATAGAACCAGATGACTGTAATGTCTGTGTGTTATATAGAACCAGATGACTGTAATGTCTGAGTGTTATATATACCCAGATGACTGTAATGTCTGTGTGTTATATAGAACCAGATGACTGTAATGTCTGAGTGTTATATAGAACCAGATGACTGTAATGTCTGTGTGTTATATAGAACCAGATGACTGTAATGTCTGAGTTTTATATAGAACCAGATGACTGTAATGTCTGAGTGTTATATAGAACCAGATGACTGTAATGTCTGTGGGTTATATAGAACCAGATGACTGTATTGTCTGTGTGTTATAGAACCAGATGAATGTAATGTCTGTGTGTTATATAGAACCAGATGACTGTAATGTCTGAGTGTTATATAGAACCAGATGACTGTAATGTCTGTGTGTTATATAGAACCAGATTACTGTAATGTCTGTGGGTTATATAGAACCAGATGACTGTATTGTCTGTGTGTTATAGAACCAGATGACTGTAATGTCTGTGTGTTATATAGAACCAGATGACTGTAATGTCTGAGTGTTATATAGAACCAGATGACTGTAATGTCTGAGTGTTATATAGAACCAGATGACTGTAATGTCTGTGGGTTATATAGAACCAGATGACTGTATTGTCTGTGTGTTATATAGAACCAGATGACTGTAATGTCTGTGTGTTATATAGAACCAGATGACTGTAATGTCTGTGTGTTATAGAACCAGATGAATGTAATGTCTGTGTGTTATATAGAACCAGATGACTGTAATGTCTGTGTGTTATATAGAACCAGATGACTGTAATGTCTGAGTGTTATATAGAACCAGATGACTGTAATGTCTGTGTGCTATATAGAACCAGATGAATGTAATGTCTGTGTGTTATATAGAACCAGGTGAATGTAATGTCTGTGTGTTATATAGAACCAGATGACTGTAATATCTGTGTGTTATATAGAACCAGATGACTGTAATGTCTGTGTGTTATAGAACCAGATGAATGTAATGTCTGTGGGTTATATAGAACCAGATGACTGTAATGTCTGTGTGTTATAGAACCAGATGAATGTAATGTCTGTGTGTTATATAGAACCAGATGACTGTAATGTCTGTGTGTTATAGAACCAGATGAATGTAATGTCTGTGTGTTATATAGAACCAGATGACTGTAATGTCTGTGTGTTATATAGAACCAGATGACTGTAATGTCTGAGTGTTATATAGAACCAGATGACTGTAATATCTGTGTGCTATATAGAACCAGATGAATGTAATGTCTGTGTGTTATATAGAACCAGGTGAATGTAATGTCTGTGTGTTATATAGAACCAGATGACTGTAATATCTGTGTGTTATATAGAACCAGATGACTGTAATGTCTGTGTGTTATAGAACCAGATGAATGTAATGTCTGTGGGTTATATAGAACCAGATGACTGTAATGTCTGTGTGTTATAGAACCAGATGAATGTAATGTCTGTGTGTTATATAGAACCAGATGACTGTAATATCTGTGTGTTATATAGAGCCAGGTTAATGTAATGTCTGTGGGTTATATAGAACCAGATGAATGTAATGTCTGTGTGTTATATAGAACCAGGTGAATGTAATGTCTGTGTGTTATATAGAACCAGATGACTGTAATATCTGTGTGTTATAGAACCAGATGAATGTAATGTCTGTGGGTTACATAGAACCAGATGACTGTAATGTCTGTGTGTTATAGAACCAGATGACTGTAATGTCTGTGGGTTATATAGAACCAGATGACTGTAATGTCTGTGTGTTATAGAACCAGATGAATGTAATGTCTGTGGGTTATATAGAACCAGATAACTGTAATGTCTGCTCAGTCCAATGATGTCAGTCATCAGGAATCTGGGTTCTGTTACCAGGTAGGAAAGCCTATCACACAAACACCCACACCCACGCACACTGACACACAGGAACACGAGCAGATGCACGCTCACACAGCCATGCTCACACACACACAGCCATGCACACCTTCAGTCAGACATACGCAGGCACACATGGACTTACACCTGCACGCACATGCAGAGGTTTTTACCACATCAAGCCTTTCAAAGAAATCCACCCGTCGTCTCTTGGGAAGCGGCAGCACCTGTGTGTGTGTGTGTGTGTGTGTGTGTGTGTGTGTGTGTGTGTGTGTGTGTGTGTGTATATATATATACCTATGTGTGTTTTCATTTTGAAAAATCTTTCTTTGGCTCCACACATTTCTGGCCTTCCACATGAAAGGCCTCTGTGGGAGCGGCTCAAGTCCCAACTCAAACACAGAGCTGATTTCCCTGAAACATGCCTCGGGGTTACTGAGTGCAGTGAGAGGGTTTGTGTGGACAAGTGGGCCCTGGAGTCCCATCGGCTAATTGACGCATTCCCATACAGTTGACATCCACAGCTCTGGATCTCTGGTCCTATGAGATCTAGTTATAACTGGAGGAGGAGGAGAGGTGTAGAGATGACATCCACAGCTCTGGATCTCTGGTCCTATGAGATCTAGTTATAACTGGAGGAGGAGGAGAGGTGTAGAGTTGACATCCACAGCTCTGGATCTCTGGTCCTATGGGATCTAGTTATAACTGGAGGAGGAGGAGAGGTGTAGAGTTGACATCCACAGCTCTGGATCTCTGGTCCTATGAGATCTAGTTATAACTGGAGGAGGAGGAGAGGTGTAGAGTTGACATCCACAGCTCTGGATCTCTGGTCCTATGAGATCTAGTTATAACTGGAGGAGGAGGAGAGGTGTAGAGTTGACATCCACAGCTCTGGATCTCTGGTCCTATGAGATCTAGTTATAACTGGAGGAGGAGGAGAGGTGTAGAGTTGACATCCACAGCTCTGGATCTCTGGTCCAATGGGATCTAGTTATAACTGGAGGAGGAGGAGAGGTGTAGAGATGACATCCACAGCTCTGGATCTCTGGTCCAATGGGATCTAGTTATAACTGGAGGAGGAGGAGAGGTGTAGAGATGACATCCACAGCTCTGGATCTCTGGTCCTATGGGATCTAGTTATAACTGGAGGAGGAGGAGAGGTGTAGAGATGACATCCACAGCTCTGGATCTCTGGTCCTATGAGATCTAGTTATAACTGGAGGAGGAGAGGTGTAGAGTTGACATCCACAGCTCTGGATCTCTGGTCCTATGAGATCTAGTTATAACTGGAGGAGGAGGAGAGGTGTAGAGTTGACATCCACAGCTCTGGATCTCTGGTCCTATGGGATCTAGTTATAACTGGAGGAGGAGGAGAGGTGTAGAGTTGACATCCACAGCTCTGGATCTCTGGTCCTATGAGATCTAGTTATAACTAGAGGAGGAGGAGAGGTGTAGAGTTGACATCCACAGCTCTGGATCTCTGGTCCTATGGGATCTAGTTATAACTGGAGGAGGAGGAGAGGTGTAGAGTTGACATCCACAGCTCTGGATCTCTGGTCCAATGGGATCTAGTTATAACTGGAGGAGCAGGAGAGGTGTAGAGTTGACATCCACAGCTCTGAATCTCTGGTCCTATGGGATCTAGTTATAACTGGAGGAGGATGAGAGGTGTTGAGCTGTTTGTCTTTCTCTCCATCCCTATTGATCTTTCTCACTCTTTCTTTCTCTTTAT